>NC_034409.1:155817245-156054302 GCF_002078875.1 Numida meleagris | reverse complement strand
AATCCACTAAGGGCAATTGGTTCCAATTACTTTTATACCATCATGCTACAACATAGAGATGCTTTTATTCATGAGACCACAAAACAGTTTTTTTTTTCTTTTTAAAATCATACACAACAGCAAATTAGACCCTAATATTATTCCCCTTTTTTAAATGAATTTTATGCTATGTTAAAGGTTAATGTCTCTATTACTGCCTTAACCATCTGAGTTTATTGAAAGCCTTAGGACACATAACTTGGTAAAAAATCTACTTGTGTGGGAAGAAGAAATTGAATTTTTCAGTGTAAGAAATGAAAAACAGCTCAAGAAGGGGAGTTTTTAATAGCCAAATATTGCAAACATGGGAGCAGGAGATTGCAAATACTCATACAATACTAACTTTTCCCATGTCATAAATGGATCTAATATAGAAAATTCTTATTTTGTGAAGGGTTTCATAATGGTAAGTATAAAAGCTTTGCAGTTTCAGAAGAAGAATATATACAAATATCTAGTTTAATTATTTTTCTTAAGTAGGTTGATAGGCCTCATGACTGCCAGAAAATACATGAAAAATTAACTCAAGAGTGCCCTAGGGTTGAAAAACAGAAGGCAAAAGCAAAGAAACAAAAACTTCCTTTTCAACATAAATCTTACATGTTGTTGGGGTCTGATTCATGCATTTTTACCATTTTTGAGTTTGGCAATATATTTGATTCTGACTAACAGGAGGATTTGGTTCAGAATGTGAAGGCAGAAGACTATTAGGATGAAAGTGAAAATAAAATAATAGTCTGTGAGGTAAGAAAGGAGTGACAGCAGCAAAAATGTGACAGTGGACTTCAAAAAATAAAAACTTCAGCAGACTCAAAAAACTGGTTATTGTGCTCTGAAGGGAAGGCTTTTTAAAGAAAACTAAATAATAAAAACCGAAGTTTCAGGACAGCTGGCAATTTCCAGTATGTGCAATAGTAAGAATGTATGTGGAAGAAAAGTTTGAGTAAGTGTTCACTGTGTGACCTCATGAAAAATCTCCAATGACCTAGTGTTAACAAGAAGTCACACCATGAAAAAAGGAAATATATAAATCAGGATAAGTATAAAAACAATATGAATATAGTGTGAAAAAATATCGGATGTGCAAAGGAGGAAAAATTACTTAAGAGAGTGTGTACCATAAAAAGACTACAGAATCACAAAATCACAGAATCATAGGGGTTGGAAAGGACCTCTAGAGATCATCGAGTACAGCTCCTCTGCTGAAGCAGGTTCCTTAGGGCAGATTGCACAGGAAAGTATCCAGGTGGGTTTTAACTGTCTTTAGACAGGGAGACTTGACAACTTCTCTGAGCAGCTTGCTCCAGTGCTCTGTCACCTTCATTCTTTAATTGATATCAGGGAAGTGTACCATGACTATTAGGTGGTAACAAAGGAAAGATTGAATGGATCAATTGAATCTTTGTTCTTGTCAGAAAAGTTTGACTGTGATGAAATTTTTAACAAGTAAAACTGTAAAAACATAAGCCTGAATAAAGCAAGAATAAGGGTTATGTAGATAAAGGTCTTTGAGATAGCAGGTCCTGACGAAATTTGCTATGTTTAAAGAAGGTAGCCAAATCCATTTCTGAGCCATTGACAAGTATTATGGATTGATGAAGAATGAAATCTTTAGACATAGTAAAGTGGCAATAATGGTATCTGTGTTTTAAAAAGATAAAATATACATGAGAGATTTACTTATGGGAATTGTAGACATTTTTGGTACCTGTAAAGATACTGTGTCAGATTATTAAACAATCCATTTGTAAAGACCAAGAGGATAATAAGATTTTAAGAAACAGCCAAGGGGTTTATCAAGGTAAATAATGTCAACAAAATAAAATTTCCTCTTTACTCTAGATAACTCATCAAAGAAGCAGAAATGGGGTTGAAGAACACATACGGTTTTTTGTTTAAGTCAGTAAGATACATACCCACATGAAAACCCATTTAAAAACGGTGAGAAAATGCATAGAAATAGTGTACAGTAAATAAATATAACAGTGGAACTTACAAGGATGAAAGTGTTTACTCTAACAGTATGTATCGCTTTCAAACTGATAAGCATGATGAGTTCATCTGCTGTGATCCATGAAAATACTATAGGAAAAAGCTGTCTTTGAAATTGTGTTTAGAATATATACTGTTAGCTCAAAGAGACATCTTACAAATGAATTTGATTTCTATATTTTCTAAAAAAAGAATCAATTCATTTAAAATGTTTTTTAAAAGTATAAGGATAGCCTAGCAATAGAATGAGTACATAGAAAGAAATACTATGAAAGTTGATACCAGGAACATATTTTCTAGATTGCGTCAGTATATTTAAACCTGTAGAAGAATAGAGTGTGCTAGATTACTCCTTTGATTTCCTCCTGTGTTGTGCAGAACAATATAACAAGAGTGAAACAACTGTGCCTTCTGTTAGAGTTTCTAAGACTAATAAAAAAAATCCCTGTGGCTACTAAGCCTTGTTTTTTTGAATGTAGACAAATTTTCAGTGAAATGGATAAACCAATTTTTCTAGGTATTATTTTTATTATCATTCCACTGGTTATTTGTTCTCAGACAAATAAAGTTTATGAATTGTTTGTAGACATTATGTACAAATTCAGGAATAAGGTTCAGTTTTGTAACAGTAAGGATGAGTAACAAGTGGGACAATTTACCAAGTGATGTGGGAGAAAGCTGAAAGACTTAAAGTCAAAGTCATCTGTTGACAACGCTAGGAATATATCTTTGCTCTGTTGGAAGTGAAACTAGAATTTAAAATAAATTAAGCATAACATGTAAGAGGATAATTTATCATCTGTCTCATAACTGGGTGGTCACTTCATTCAGTTTTAATAGTCCAACTGCTATTAAAATTAATATATATTTGTAGAAAGTCAAATAAATGTGTGAAAAGTGAGCTCTATGTAGAAGTAGTCTTCACTATGATAGCAAGGACAATAATATCTTTAAAATATTTAAAAATTTACCATCACCATGTACTTCACATGGAGTTAATATCAATTTAGAAAGGTAAAACAGTCAGAGTGGTTGTTAGGTACTAACTATACATAAAAAGAGGAATGGTGTCCAAGTTTGAAATGGCTGTAATATCTATCATATTGTTCTATTTGCTTGGATCTCCCATAACAAACTGTATAAATGACAGAGACATCATTTCTTATTTTATTGCTATAGGCCATTTATATCAGTCATCCTGGTTGTGTCCCATCCCAGCTTCCTGTTCACCTCAGCCTCCTCTCTGGCAGGATAGCAGGAGAAACAGAAAAGTCCTTGACTATGTGTAAACACTGCTCAGTAACAACTAAAACATTATTGTCAACATTATTCTTATCATAAATGCAAAACACAGTTATTGTATGAGCTATTATGAATAAAATTAACATCATGCCAGTCAGACCGAGAATGACAGTATTACCATGTGGCATCAACCTTCTTGTACAGCAAAATCCAGTTGGGTTAATATGGTGACTTCAGAATGAAAACTTTAGACCAGTCAAAACTCTTGATTATTAGGTAGAAGAAGGGAAAATATAAAAGAATGCTAACACATCACCTTTTTTTTTCCTGCTGCACGTATTAAAATGTCCTTCCCTTAGATAACTGCACAAGCCTAAATTTGCATGTTGTGCAACCACATGATTATCACCAAATACAACAGCATATTCCTGATTCCCTGATTAATTGTTCACCTGTCATTAGAGTTAGGTGAGAGGAGAAGAAGGAGTTATTTGTGATCTGTTACAGATATTAGGAAATACAAGATTGTTTTCTTGAATTTAAGGAATTATTTTCATTTGAGATGAACAAGAGACTATATCTGTCTGCTCTAAACTTTCTTTCTGTTAGAGAAAGAATTTTGCATAAGGAAGATAATAGCTCAGTTTCTGATTTTGTCCTGTTCTCTTTTCATGTTCATAAACATGCTGGAGAAGACAGCATCAGAAACTAGCCATGGGTAAAGGTTTTTTGCACCAGATACACAAATAAAAGCAATGAGGTTCAACCCTCAGAGACACAGCCTTAGCTGTGTTCATGTAGATATGTCAGTATGATGTACATGAACTGTCTTAAGCTAAAGCTAGATATTTTTCATGTGAGCTCTACAGAAGTTGCTCACTTCAGAAGTTGATCACTAACTCAATTCAAAAAAGTGACAGTACTTCTTAACATAAATAACTTCTTAGATATTTAAGAGAAAAATTGCCTATTTCCCAAGTAATCAACTTCCCATTTACTTTTATTCCCAATATATGTTATACACACTTTATCATACTTTCTTTTATTCATAAAAATAATGTGAAGTAATATTTATACCATACAATGAAAAAAAAGTTTTATTGTGTTTTTTTTTGTTGTTTTTGTTTGTTTGTTTCTCTCTCTCTTCCACAATCTATTGTCTCTATTCTTCAGCCTTTCCATAGGCACACTGAGGCTTCAGATTTGAATCAACCAGGTTAAAACTAACTTCTCATGATCCTGTGTAAATCTGATAAATAACAATTAAGAGATGGTGATATGTTAAAAAATGTGCCATAAATTGTACAAAGTAAAACATAATGCTTTTCTTAAGATTTTGTAGAACTAGGAATGTGTAATTGGATTGTCCTTCACAGGATAATCTTTTTTCATATTTGCTTAAAGCAGAATAATTTTTTAAATTATTAAGAGTTCATTGTAATTTATACTTGTCCTGAGAATACAGCTGATATGAAAACTTTAGCTTACCAGGGAAAACAACAGAATATACATGGATATTTATTACCAGTTAGTGGTTTGATGTGAGGAGGCTGTATTATGACAGGTTCTTACAAAGAAATATTGGAAGAATCCTACTTGACACAGTCTCTTGCTAGAATTGGTATCAAAAAGTCAGGTACTGAAATTTAGGCTGGCAAATTCATCGCATTATATTTTATAACTAAAATTTAACCTTGACACCAGATTTCTAATACTGTGCTCTAAATTTTGAATGCTAGAATTAAAAACAAAATGGAAGTTCAGCTTTATTCTTGCTAGGTCAACTAAATAGCACAGAGGACGTAACAACAAGGACCTCAAAGACTGACTATAAACATCCACATTGTGTGAGTAATGAAACTGTGCAGACAGATCCAATCCTACCAGTAAAAAAGTAGTGAACCAGTAAGCATCGCAGAATATTTAACAATCTCTCAAGCTATTTTTAAAAGGAATAATTGAAACAGATGGAGGTGAAGGCATTAAGAAAAGAGATGGTAATGTGGATATTGAAAGAAAAAAATCATGGGAAAAGACAAGAGTGAAATTGATTATAGGAAAAAAAAGCAGAAATCGGGAGCATACAGCACAGGGAGAAGGATTAGATGATTTCATCATGTTGGGTATCCACTAGTATAAAGAAGTGTCTGAACTCATTTTCCTGTACTGGATCTTTGGTTACCCTATAGATGAGCATATAACACTACAAAAGCCAGGAAAACAAAGTTAAAATTACTTAGATTTGTGAATGATCTAGCCAGAATTTAAAAGTGGCTCAGAGTAAGGCTGACAGGTATGATGAAGTATTTAAGTCAAAAGGACAGACTGACAGGTTGAGAGATATTGTGTAAGTAGTAGTAAAATGGAAGGTATTTAAAACAGTCAGTGTACTGTAAACAAATTCCAAGAAAGGTATCAGTAAATACTGCAGCTTCTCTATGTGATTGTAACTGCTAAAATGTTAATGTCTTGTTTAGAAAACAGAAAGTGAGTTGGAAATTACAGAAGAACTGTACACGTAGTAGGATAGAAAAAAGAGCAGTGTATGTATAGTAATTGGTAAATTTGTGCTATTGTTCCCAAGATTTCTTAGAATGACTTTAACTACCACCTACTAAATCAGACATGAAGTCATATTTGCCATTGCTATCACTAGCTATATTAACATCTGTAGCATACTTGCATACATCTACTGCATTAAAATCTATCCATGATAGCTCCAATGTTATTTTAGAAAAGAAGTGCACACAAGGAAGAAGCTACTAAGAATCATAGCACCATAGAACCAGAACAAGTCAAATATAAAATCAGCTGAAGTCTGTATACAACTTTTAAATTTTGTAAAGAGTAAACAATTTAAAATAACTAAAAGGATTAATTAGAAAGGCAGATTTTTAATTCACCGTAAAACATCTTTTTCTGTGCTTGGCAAAGCTACAGGTCCAGAAACCTAAGAAGTCCTAAGTTCCTAGACCACTAACTAATTGTTGTCCATTTTGACCGAGGTTCCAATGTACTCAAAGTATTCACATTTTTAACATTTAGCATTTATAACTTCAGTCTGTTCAACCTCTAAAACATCTCTGTAAAATTACCATTTAGCTGCATTCTTCTTCATCTGCATGCAGTGTTAACACTGTGCTTTCTCTTAACCATGATTAAATATCCAGATCCTATTCATGTCATATGTATATTCTGCCAGTTCCCGTGGCAAGATCTGTTTTCTTTCTTGTATATTCTTACTTATATACTGGCATACAAAATACTGGCATGAAATCTATATCTTATTAAGATGCATGCACACCTTCATCTGTCTTGTTGAACACATAGGAAAGGTATTCCTAAAGGACCACGCTGCTGATTTCTTCTACATCATTTTGTCATAGTGACGGCCCTGGTAAACTGCTCCAGTGAATTCATCCACTTTTCAATACTTTGCACTTAACTTCTTGTTTTGTAGTTACTGTACTTGCTGTTAAGTTCCACTGTCCACTGCCAGCTGGGTGAGAAAGATATGGCAGAGGTAGTGAAAAATGCTTATCTCTTTCAAATCTGACACTCATTCTTCAAAAATACCAGTTTTGGGAAACTAGGATTTTTGAAGCAATATATGCAATTTCTCATAATTGTTTTGTTGTTATTGTATGTTGATTTGTTTCTGAATTATCCCTTTGATTATTTCCATGTAGTGAATTGCTGGCACTATTCTTGGTCCACTTGATCACATATGGAATGTACAGCACTCCCAATTTTATCAATTGGCAGTTGAACAATAGCTGCATTGGCTAAAATTATATAATCATTCTGCCTGAGGCATGTAAATGATCCTAAAATGCTATGCATACATTATGATAAAAGTAATTTTTCCTCTGGAGAAAAATCAAGTAGATAATGGGAAAGGCGGACATATTAATCAATTTCAAACAATAATTCACAGTTCAAGTTTGAAGAGGGAGAAAATTGTTTTATAGGTGCAAATACTGAGAAATGGAATTCTCATTAACATTGTCTAATCTTTTTAGTCTGAACTACATAATTTATCTGAACTACATAATTTAAAGGTCAGACAAATCTTCCATCTTTCAAACAAGAATAAAGGCCTGAACTTTCAGAACTTCTAATATGCAAAAATCCAGCTTGGATGGTAACTAAAACTTGCCAGACTGAATATTTTGATTTACAGATACTGAAAACTTATGTTAGACACAGATGACCTGATTTTATTGTATTTATAAGCAGAGGTCTCTTAAAATAAACATTTCCTAAGCCAAGAAATAATTTTCTTTTTAAGAGCTTCATCTGATACTTCCAATGTCAGAGAGCTCAGGGTAGTTTGTGGTTTACTCAGCAAGATGTCATGTTTATTGGAGCTGTAGAAGACATTTATTGCTTCATACACTATGATCTCTTCTGGGATTCTCACTGAAATATATACCATTAAATCACCTTCAGCCAATTGCTGTGTTCACAAATACGGGGTGTCTGCCAAAAAGCAGAGACATAGACTGGCTGTAATTTCAAATCATTTAGTTTGACTCTGAGTGTTTCCTACTAACTTGTTGGAAAAAAAGTAATAATAATAATAAAAATAAATCTAACCACAGATAATAAATCCTAAGGCTTAAAATCCCTAGTCAGGCTTCTGGTAATGATGTGTTGTGAATATGCAGAGAAATTCTATTTCTAAAGACTGCAAAATTTGGCTTACGTGTAATATTTATGGTTTTATAAACAGAAAGGCAAAAACTCTGCTCACTTAACTACAGATTTCTGCTATGATTAAAATATAATTCTGTTTGTCTTAGAACAAATTCATAAATAGACATTTTGAGACACTGAAGACAAAGGTCAATAAAATATACGCACTACACTGTTGGTAACACCAGAGAGATAGAACATGAGATTCTTATGCCTACTTCTCAGATGATGAGTAATTCTTTCTATGCTAGGCCAGAACACTGAATCAAAGATATAACATTCTGTTTTCCCTTTTCTGCCACCTGGGCAGCAAGAGCAATGTATCTCTTGATTTTTTTATTTTATTTTTGTACTCATGTGATTTGGTTTCAGAGAAAATATCCTCCACTGCAGTCAGTGTATTTCTGTGTTAATATAGCTAGCTCTGTGAAACAGATGACCTCCAGAAGTTCTTTTCAAAGAAAATTATTTTATGATTCTGTGATTCTTAGCTGAGAGACAATAGTGAAAAAAAATACAGTAAATTATTTTGAAAGGAAGTTTAATTATTGAAATCAGTAAAATAAAATGTCATGAGTTGAAAATAAGTGATTTTTAAAGAGAATCAAAGATAATGCTGTTCAGAAAATGTCAGTTACCTAGACACAGTGAATAGGTTTCAATCAACCTGATATTAGCCACATAAAGAGTTAATCCCACCTACCCTTGTGGTGAATGGAGAGAGTAATTTTCAGAAGCAGCCCATTCCACTCTAAACATAGCATTCAAGACAGATGGTATAACATTTCCTCTGGATGTGCCTGTTTCCTTCACAGGATTACAGCATAATTCAGGTTGGAAGGGAAGACGGGAGGCCATCTAGTTCAACCTCCTGCTCAAAGCAATGTCAGCCATGAAATCAGACCTGATTATTCAGGCTTTTATTTAGTTGGCAAATCTGCAAGGATGGACTCCGCAAAAACTCTGTGGGAAAATGGATCCAATGCTTGTCAACTATAATGGTAAAATGTTTTCTCCTTATAAAAACAGAATCACAAATTTTGAGATTGGAAGGGGCTCTGGAGATCATCTAATCTAACCCATCTAAATGGAATTAGTTTTATTTAAATATGCCATTTGTCTCGTTTGTCTAGTCAATATCACTGAGATGCAGCACCAGATGTTATTAGTCTTCTTAAGTGTAAGGGTACATTGCTGGCTCATATTCAACTTTTTGGCCATCAGGACTCCCATCTAGTCTGAACTTATCTTCTTTTAACTTAATCTGCCAATTGTATACTATTGTGAAAAACCTGACTTCATCTTTTTGCTGACTACCATGAAACTCTAGGGAGATTTTGTTTGATCTTCACAAGGCTGAATAAGCTCCAGCCTAGAAGCTCACAGTGCTCCAGCTTCAAACCATTCTGGGGGCCCTCTGATGAAATGGAGTTTACCAATGGATTTTCTGTACTGGGACAACAAAAATTATATTATACTTGTTGTCTAATGAGTTCCAGGTAAAGGCAGATGAAGACTTCACTTAATACAACCTAGGATGCTGTTAGCCTTATTTGTAACCAGAGCACACAGGCAAAATGCTGGTTTATGAAAATAGTTTTCTGTCTACCAGACTGCCTAGGTCAGAGTCTGTACTTTTTCCTCTCCCTCCAGGACCTTCTACTCTATTATTTCATCATCACAGCTACACTGTTTATCAAATCCCCAGACAGTTCTTCCTTGTTTGTAAATACCAGTGTCAGTTGTGCATCATGTTTTTAGCTCATTCAGTACCCATACTAAGAAATTAACCATAAGACCCTCTAGAATTCTCCGGGATCACTTGTATCTCACATGGTTACCCTTCCAGCAGTTGTAGGAAGGTTAATGTTCCCCAAGAGAGCTAGAATTTGAGATCCACAGTCTTCCTCCAATTGTTTAAAGAAAGTTTCATTCCCTTCCTCATCCTGACTAGGTGATCTACAATACACATATACCACAGAGTCACTCTTGGTGGCTATCTCACAGCCTCTCGTATGTCCTGTAGAAGAATATTTCTATTACATATATATAGGATCTAGACAACTAACTTAGTCAAAATATAGATGTTTAATTCATATACAAGAAAAGTGTGTGTTGCACTTGCTACCTGATTTACCCAAACCATCTATGTTACTTTACTTTCTCCAATGTTCAAGGCACACAAATATTGCAACAGAAGAGAGCACAAAGAGCAATAAAATAGCACTTAATAATTTATTCTTGATTAATAAAGTCTGAAGAAAATGAATACTTCCTTCTGATCTGAAGAAGAGCTGAAGCATTCTGCGTCAGATAACTGCCATAAAACAATGGGAACACTCCAATAATGTATTAGTCAAATTAACCAAAGTTCAAAAACTCTCAAAGGTGAAACTGTAATTTTAATTAACTGTTTTGAAAGCACAGTTTACTGTAAAATGATTTGATTCTTGTTATTTTAAAGTTGTATCTAAAAATCTAGACATAATTGGAAGACAACATTGTCTTACAAGTCAAGTTTCAAAAGTATTTCCACTTAGTAAATAGTAAATTAAATGAACACACTCTCTATATATGTGTTTACATCATAGTAAAGCAATAAAACATAACTTCTCTAAGCAAAATAATTTGGAAATAGACCCATTTTAACTTTCATTAGGTTAACATATCTTTTCTAAAGGATTTCTAACAACATTCACCTACAAAACCTGCTAACTTGTAAAAAGATGTAGAAAACATGCATGGAAAGGATAAACTAATGTAATATGATCAAGACAGAGCCAGATTCAGACTGGATATTAGGAAAAATCATAGAAATGGCTTGGGTAGGAAGGGACCTCAAGGATCAAGTTCCAACCTCCCTGCCATAGGCAGGGCTGCTAGCTGCTAGATTAAGTACTAGATAAGATTGCCCAGGGCCCCATCCAACCTGGCCTTAAACACCTCCAGGGATGAGGCATCCACAGCCTCTCTGGGCAGCCTGTTCCAGCACGTCACCACTCTCTCAGTAAAGAACGTCCCCCTGACATCTAATCCATATCTCCCTTCCTTTACTTTAAAACCATTCCCCTTTGTCTTATCATGATCTTCCTGTATAAGAAACTGATTTCCTTCATGTCTATAAACTCCCTTCAAATACTGGAAGGACAGAATGAGGTCTTCCCTCAGCTTTCCCCTTCCATGCTGAACAAGCCCTGTTCCTTCAGCTTATCTTCAGAGGACAGGTGCTCCAGCCATTGGATCATCCTCATGGCCCTCCTCTGGACCCTCTCCAAAAGCTCCACATTTTCCCTGTGTTGGAGGCCCCCAACTTGGACGCAGTACTCCAGATGGGACCCCATGAGGGCAGAATAGAGGGGGAAAATCACCTCCCTTGCTCACCTCTTCTGATGGAACCTTGGATACCATTCATTGGCCTTCTGGGCTGCAAGAGCATGCTGCTGGCTCATGTTAAGTCTTTCATCAACCAGGACCCCTAATTCCTTCTCAGTAGGGCTACTCTCAAGGAGTTCTTCTCCCAGTTTGCATACATATCTGGGATTACCTCGACCCAAGTGCAAAACCTTTCACTTTGCTTTGTTGAACCTCATTAGGTTCACGAGGGCCCACCTTTTGATTTAATCAAGGTCCTTCTGGATGGCATCTCTTCCTTTCTCTGTATTAACTTCCCTGCTCAGCAAATATGCTGAGGATGCACTGAATCCCATAATCTATGTCACTGATAAAGATGTTAAAGAGTACTGGACCCAAGATGTACCCCTAGGGGACACTGCTTGTTACCAGCCTCCACCTAGACATAGAGCCATTGACCACAACACTCTGACTGAGACCTTCCAGCCAATTCCTTATACACTAAATAGTCCACCCATCATAGACAATGTTTTCATAGAATGGCCTGGGTTGAAAAGGACCTCAAAGATCATCGAGTTTCAACCCCCCTGACCCCATGGGCAGGGTCACCGACCACTAGACCAGGCTGCCCAGAGCCTTTGATCCATACCTCTTCAGTTTAGAGATAAGGATGTGGTGAAGGACCATGTCAAAGGCCTTGCAGAAGTCCAGGCAGATGACATCAGTTCCCTTCCCTTTGTCCACTAATGCCATCACTCCATCAGAGAAGGCTATCAGACTGGACAGGCACAGCCTTGGTGAAGTCATGTTGATTGTCTCAGATCACCTGCTTGTCCCTCATGTGCCTTAACGTGTCTTCCAGGAGGATCTGTTCCATGATCTTCCCAGGCACAGAGGTGAGGTTCACCAGTGTATAGTTCCCGGGGTCCTCCTTCCTCCCTTTCTTTTAAATGGGAGCAATGTTTCCCTTTTTCCAGTCACTGAGGACTTTGCCTGACAGCCACGACTTTTCAAATATGGAGAGTGGTTCAGCAGCCACCTCAGTCAGTTCTCTTAGTACCCTGAGATGCATGCCATCTGGCCAAAAGGACTTGCACTCTCTTTGTGAGGGTGGTCAAACACTGGAACAGGCTTCCGGAACAAGTGGTTGATGCCCATGGCTTTCAGTGTTCAACAACATTTGGACAATGCCTTCAATAATGTGCCTTAACTTTTGTTTAGCCTGGAAGTGATCACAACACACTTGAACCTGATGACTGAAGGTCCCTTCTAGCTGAACTATTCTATTCTACTTCTAGTATCAAATATGGTTAACATTCTCACAACTTAATATTTATTTTCTTGGAAATGGTTAGCTTATGAAAGCTTAGGGTATTGATTAAATTAGAAATATCATTTCAATTCCTTTAGTTATTTTTGTTATTTTCCAGTCTTGAAGACTCTGAATGAGATTAATCTTAAACAGCCATTGTAAAATAAGATTACTTCTTTCTGGAGGTGCCTATTTACATCCATTACTGATGATAGCATGTAAAGAACAGCTTAGACAAAATATCTGAAGTTTTTATTACTGCATATCTGAATCATTCCTAAATGCTTCCAAGAAGAAAAAAAAATGAAAATAAAAATCAAGAGTTAATCAAACTATTGTATAACTCAAAAGACAGATTCCTTAGTATATATAAAAAATTTTTTGGAGGGAAGAATCTGAATTAATTTATGTGTCTTAAAAAATCAGGAAAAGAAAACTTATCTGTAATTTCTAAATACAATATGGCATAGGAGTTTCTTTTCATTGTAAAAGGGGAAAAATTTCTTAATACATTTATCTCGTAAAAAAATATCTACATGAACATATATAACCCTTCTTGATGAGCAGAAGAAAAGAATGTTAATTAACATTAAACTGCATGACAGTTTGCACTTGATAGCTTGACTTAATTTCAGTGGTTACTCACAGAATGCACTGCATTTGCTCAGCCATATGACATCTTATTTCTATTACAAAGATAAAGTTAGATTTTCTTTTACAAGGTCAAATTTCTAAGGAACAGTACTGATCAAATTGGTTTGGCATCAAGCATAAGAAACTATCATGCTGTGTTAACCAAAATAGCTAGAATTCATATGTTTGTAATTTAGCTGATAAAGTATGCACTGTAGTGACTAAACTTGTTTGCAGCCTACTTACTGTGTTTACTACTTAGTACTTTTAAATAATGGTTAGTGCAAAAGAAAATTCTTGCTAAGGATTTTCCTCTTCGCACAGGAGAGATCTAAAATTTCTCCCTTTATCTCCCTCTTTCCTTATTAGTAATAAACTAGACTCTGCTACTTTGCATCTGATTTAACCCAAAACTGTTACAACTGTTGTTTGGAGATTCAATAGGATTGGCATATTTAGAAAGAATTTCTGGCTTTCATATTTATTTTATAATTTTGTCTCTCATCAACAGGATATCTTTGAATGTTGTTCGTAAGCTTTTGGACAAATAGCTTTTTACCCTGATTCATTGGGGTCAACATTTTGTCTGGCAAGACATCCAGTCCTTGTTGGTCGAGTCGCTTTTCCATCAGTTGGCTCTGCAACCTGTACTAGTGCTTTGGACTACTCCTGCCAGGGTTGAGGACTTGGTATTTTCTTTTATTGAACTTTATGAGATTTCTGTCAGCTCATTTTTCCAGCCTGTTGAGGTTTCTCTAATTGACTGCACACTCATTTGGTTCTGCTACTCACAGTTTTACATCAACTGCAAACTTCCTATGGGTGCACTCGGTCCCATCATCTGGATCATTAATGAAGATGTTAAAAAGTACTGGTCCAGCATTAGCCTGTGGAATACAGCATTTATATCTTAGCTCCAGATGAGCTTTGTGATGTTCACAAGACTTTGAGACCAGGATTTGAGAGAAATTTCAATCCACCTTCAAGTCCAACGCACTTTAAATCAAATTGACGATTCCATGCCAAAATAGCTTTTGGTATCTCATCCCTGAAAACCTATTAAAACACTGTATAAAAAATCAGCTTCAGTATTTAAAATTATCAGCAAGACAATTTCAGTTGAACTTCTTTCTTTAAAAGACCTTTTAATTTTGATTTTTTTTAATCTCCAATTTATGTGCTTTCAGGTGTTGAATCATTAAAACTGGGTTGTTTTAGCTATATTATACTGTGACTACAGAATGATAAGATCCTCCACATAATGAAGTAGAATTCATAGCCAATAACTCACTCTAAAGAGATGTAAAATAAATTGAACAAAAGCTTACCAAAGACACTATTAAAATAACGCCTTTCTTTTGCAGAATCACAGAATCAGAGAACTGAAGGGGTTGGAACCTCCAGAGATCATTGAGTCCACCTCCCCTGCATAGCAGGCTCCCTAAAGCAGGCTGCACAGGTAGACGTCCAGGCGTGTCTTGAATATCTCCAGAGAAGGAGAATCCACAACCTCCCTGGGAAGCCGGTTCCAGTGCTCCATCACCCTCGCTGTGAAGAAGTTCCTTTGCCACCGGTGTTTGAGTAGTTAAAAAAAAAAATACTGCAATAAAAGGGGACTCAGGAAAATTTCATTTCAATCATTCAAGTTTGAGTGGGCTGCAGTTCTATTGTTTCAGGAGTTTTCTGTAGGTTACATTCTAGGCTCCATTGACAGAATTATTTTCTATATACACGTTTAGAGGCTACTGGCTACACTTAATGCTTCTGAATGATAATAACAGAGTACGATACAACCCATCAATATTATGAATCTGTGTTCAGAGACAATGTAGGCATATATAAGGAACTTGAACTGTATCAACTATTTCAAACCATTTTGTAAATCTAGATGAATACAGTCAGATGTTTATATGTAGAGTTTTATTGGAAAACTTATATCTACATGTTCATTATAGTGAAAGGAAATCCAGTACTATATACAACTTTACATACATAAATTTCTGATGACATTTGAGATTCCATAGAAAATCCTGCTGAGACACCTAATGTTGGACCAGAGGTGCTGGGTCTTCTACATTGCTCTTTTGTCATATCTGCTCTCTCCATTTTTATTTCTAATGTGGATATGCATATCTCGTGAGCTCAGTAGCTGTATAGGCTTCATGATTGGCTTTTCTAGATTTCTCTTGACTGTAAGTGAAACCTTCATATATATTAAAAGTCGCATATATTGGCAATGCAGATCTCTACATTTAGATGTCTGCAATCTGAAGATAAATCCTAAACTATAAGTACCACTCAGTTGCCTATCAGCAGACATTTGTTGCTGATTGATATGACTGGGGATACCCTGCCTGGTCTATATTTTTCCAGAAGGGCACAGGTTTCTTGTAGGTTCGACAAGATATCTGCCATCCTTGTGCAGATGCTTTGGATACAATAGTGAATCTACAGCTATAAAAGTTGTCTAACATTAAGTAACTGAATTGTGCACCATTTCTAAAGCAACTTTTGAATACCTAAAATATGATAAAATTAATATCAGCCAAGGTGGTTTCGAATGGAAATACAGCCATCATAAGTAATGCAGAAATCTGGAATTATATTTCTGTAAGTGTTTTTTTGATTTGTGACATTAAGACTAAATTCAGATGCCATTTGAAACTCTTGGAAACATTTAGATTCATTTGCATATCATTTCTGACCCTGAGCTGACAGTTCAAAGAGGGAACTGTCCTCTGTATATTACATGTTGCATGTTGTATAGAACTCCTATCGAGACATCAATTACCTTAAGTTCTCAGACTGAATTCCTTGAAGCTTTTTACAATAAACTGTGACTAATTTGGAACATCTAGCAGTGCATTATTTGGTTGATTTTGACATTAATTTCACATGTTGTCTTTTAATTAGCTGATAATACATTTATATAAACAGCTACATAACATGCTGTATTTTGAGGTCAAAAGGCAGTTCTAGTCTTCACAAATTTTTGTAGTTGAAGTTCAGGAGTGATTAGATTATATATCAGTTGTCCTGAGCATCTCCAACCCATAGAATGACATTGGTTTAACTTTTGGAATTTACAAAGCATATGTTTCCAGACAAATCTGATCGAGTTTGAAACCAATCAGGAATAAAGAATCCTTCACTCCCCATAATACTTTATGACACTTGTCTATCTTGACACTCAAAAACTGAAATTCTGAATTTTAGTTACAGCTCATTCTTAGTATTCCTTTCTTATTTAAATTAAAGAGCATTTTAGATTTTACCCAGAAATGAAGGTCTTTTTTACTCTGCAGTTAAAGTCTGTCAACCTGCAGATTCCATGGCTGAATATTTCAGGGTGTGAGAGCATCTGTGATGTTGAAAAGCCTTTTTGTGTTTGAAATTTTGTCTAGAAAACTCAAAGCAGAGACTCCATTTCTTCAAAATATGACTGTTCCACCTAAGTACATAGAAACACAGTCAATTAGTCAAAGGACTGCTGTAGAGCTTCAAGACAGTAGCCAAGATCATTTTATAATTTGTAAAAACTGAAATAGAATAAATTATTTTTATGATTCTGGGAATCTATGATGTATCCGTCTTATCTGCCTGCTTATTCCTTACTGAACAGTGTGTTATTTTGAAATTTCATTTGACCATTATAAACATACACAAAGAAATACTGCATAAGCAAAGATTGCATAAAATAACACTTAAAACTTGAAATATAAAATGAAGCAAGTGCTTGAAAACTTATGATGATCCATATAATGCACAGTTGCATACAAGTTTTATAAAAGCAAAAGTTCTACCTGAAGGAAACTGCAAAGCTAGTTTACTTCTCTCCCACACTTATTCCTTGGATGTTGGAAGAGAAACGAACTGTTCCCATATCTGATAGCTGAAAGTTATTTTGTCATGAATGGTCTCTTCCAGATCCCTCATATGTAAGTAATGCTGGGAAGGGTTTAAGTAACATTCTGTCGTCTGAAAACTACTAGTACAAAACTGCAGCAGCAAAGTCCATTTCCACTAGAAATTAGAGAAACTCAAAGGCAGTGCTTTGGTGACCCAGCTGGGAAATGCTGAAATAATGGCCAGAAAGATTCAGTGATATGAGGCTTCAAACTACTTATCTTTAAAATATGACTTGACAACTTATAACTTAGCTGCAAGAATGTTCTGTTAAGCTCCACTGTAAGAATACTCCTCATACTTAGAACCATAGAATTATAGAATCATTAAGGTTGGAAAAGACTTCTAAGATCATCGAGTCCAACCATCAACCCATCAACACCATGCTGACTGAACCATGTCCATACTTGCAACATTTACATGTTTCTTGAACACTGCTGGGGGACAGTGTGTTACTCCACCAACTCCCTGGGCAGCCTAAGAATTTTTTCCTAATATCCAACCAGAACCTCCTCTGGCTCAACTTGAGACTATTACCTTTCATCCTATCACCAGTTACCTGGGAGAAGAAACCGACCCTCACCTTGCTACAACCTCTTTTCAGGTACTTGTAGAGAGTGATAAGTCACCTCTGAGCCTCTTCTCCAGACTAAGCAATCCCTGTTCCCTCAGCCACTCCTCATAAAGCTTGTGCTCCAAACCCCTCACCAGCTTTGTTGCCCTTCTCTAGATGTGCTCCAGGACCTCAATGTCTTTCTTGTAGTGAGCAGCCCAAAACTGAACACAGTATTAGAGGTGTGGCTTCAATCAGGGCTGACTACCGGGGGTTGATCACATCCCTGGTCCTGCTGGCAGCACTATTTCTGATACAAGCCAGAATTCCTTTGGCTATCTTGGCCACCTGGTCAGCCTGCTGACTCATGTTCAGCCAGATGTTGGCTAGCACCCCCTGGTCCTTTTCCACTGTGTAGCCTTCCAGCCACTCTGCCCCTAGCCTGCAGATTTGCAAGGGGTTGTTGAGGCAAAAGTGCAGGACCCAGCACTTGATCTTGATAAACCTCATACAACTGGCCTCAGTCCATCAATTCAGCCTATCCGGATCTCTCTGTAGGGCCTTCTTACCCCAAGGGAAATGAACGCTTCCTCTCAACTTGGTGTCATCCGCAAACTTACTGAGAGTGCAGTCAATTAGTTTGACCAGATAGTCAGGATATTAAACAGGGTCAGACACAATAGTGGCCCCGGGGAACACCACTCAAGACTGGTCAGTTTTTTACCCAGCGAAGAGTATACCTATTCAAGCCACGGAACGTCAACTTCTACAGGAGAATACTGTGGGAAACAGTGTCAAAGGCTTTATTAAATTCTAGGCAGATTACATCCATAGCCTTTCCCTCATCCACCAGATGGTCACTCAGTCATAGAAGGTGATGAGGTTGGTCAAGCAGGACTTGCCTTTCATGAACCCATGCCGACTAAGCCTGATCACCTGGTTCTTCTGCACATGCTGTGTCATCTCACATTAGCAAGTTTCCAGTCATCTGTGACCTCGTTGGTTGACAGAATGATGACAACAGATGACAGAAAGTAAGTCTGCGAGCTCCCTCAGTACCCTCAGGTGGATCCCATCTGGCCTCATAGACTTGTGATAGTCTAAGAGGAGTAGCAGGTCACTAACTGTTACCTCCTGAATTGTGGGGGGTTTTATTCTACTCCCCATCCCTGTCTTCCAGCTCAGAGGGCTGACTACCCTGAAGATAACTGTTCTGACTATTAAAGGCAGAAGCAAAGAAGGCACTGAGTATCTCAGCCTTTTCCTCATCCTTGGCGGCAATATTCCCTGCTGCATCCAATAAAGTATGAAGATTTTCCTTGGACCTCCTTTTGTTGTTAACCTACTTGCAAAAACACTTTTTGTTATCTTTTACAATGGTGATCAGATTAAATTCTAGCTGGGCTTTCTAATTTTCTCTCTGCAAATCCTAGCAACATCCTTGTACATTTCTCGAATTGCCAGCCCCTTCTTCCAAAGATTGTAAACTCTCTGAAGGGGATATACTTATTCAGCCAAAAGACAGATCATGCCTATAAATTTAGAACAGGTAAAAGTGCTAATTAAGAATAATATACGCCTTTGTTGATGGCTCTCCTGTTACCTTTTTTTTTTTTTTTTTTTTTTGCCTACTCAAAGAAATCAGGTACTAACGCTCATTGCTATCTGGTGGGAGATAGCATAAGTTTAT
This sequence comes from Numida meleagris, assembly GCF_002078875.1. Lineage (NCBI taxonomy): Eukaryota > Metazoa > Chordata > Aves > Galliformes > Numididae > Numida > Numida meleagris. The sequence continues at coordinate 156,034,886 of NC_034409.1, read as the reverse complement.
GGGTATGTAAAAATTAAATATTAATTTTTCTTATCCATTTCAATTTCAATCTTTATAAAGGCATTTAAACTGCCAATTAAGCTAATAGATTATTTTTACTATATATAACCTTTCCTATATTCATATTCCTGTACTTGATACAGAAGTCTTGATAAATACTTCTTGTATAACCATATAATCTACACCTACTCTCTTCTAGCCAATAGATAAACTTTTTCATGTCAAAGCAATTATAAATATATCGTTATTTAATTGATCATGTTGCCTGAGTAAACCTTTTAAAGAGTAATATATTTATTATCTTGAAAAGAAAATTCTTGCACATAAATAGAAAATAGGCATGTAATTTAAAGAAGGACATAGCTTGGCAGTTCAGGGTAGTTAATGAGCTTCTTAAACTCTTTAATGATGAAAATGTCTACAATATCCAGAAAAAAATATATCTTGTGTGTGCTAGAAAATTATGACAGATAATGAAATGTTACTCTTAAAACATAAGCAATTAATAACGTTGGTTTGAATTGTGTTGATAGGTCCACAGTAGAAAAAAAAATGAAATAAATATGCATAGCAGATCTGAACAGAAAACAGTGTTCTTTTTTGCCCATTTCTTTTCCTTTTTTTTTTTTTCCATTTACATTTTCATACAGATACACAAAACAAAAGAAATTGAGTACACAGGGAGTTTTCCCTAAGAATTTATTTAATATAATTAATATGGAAATAGGGGTTACTGGCAAGTATAAGGAGAAATTATATTACAGATTTTAGTAATATAGTTGTTCTTTATGTAGGTTAACAGAAAAAAGTTTAAAAAAGACAAACACTTGCCCCGCCCAAATGAGAAAAATAGCAAGAACAAAAGTGCCACCAGACAGCTGTGAGTTGCGATGATTCCTAGCATGATAGAGGCAAATGTGTGAAGGAATAAAACCAATCAGAACTGAAGCTTAAAATCTTATATATTAATACATAAATAATTCAGTGCACCCAAAACAAACATTTTCAAGTTTAAGATCTAGTTTTGTCCACCACTTTGTTCATCAGTGCTGTCACTCCATCATAGAAGGCCACCAAATTGGACAAGCATGACCTTCCCATGATGAAGCCATGTTGACTGTCTTGGATCACCCACTTGTCCCTCACGTGCCTTAATTTGTCTTCCAGGGAGATCTGTTCCATGATCTTCCCAGACACAGAGGTGAGGCTCACCAGCCTGTAGTTCCCCAGGTCCTCCTTCCTCTTTTAAATGGGAGTGATGTTTCCCTTTTTCCGGTCACTGAGGACTTTGTCTGATAGCCACCACTTTTCAAATATGATGGAGAGTGGCTCAGCAACCACCTCAGTCAGCTCCCTTAGTACCTTGGGATGCATGTGGTCTTGCCACACAGACTTGTACACCTTCAGCCTCATGAGGTGGTCTCAGACTTGCTCTGCGCTTAGAGTGTGGGCCGTTTGCTTCTCCAGTTCCCACCAAGAATTTCAGGGATGTGAGCTTCAGGGATGAGAGAAATATGACAATCCTGGCTGTCATTGAAGACTAAAGCAAAGGACTCAATGAGTACCTCAGCCTTCTCCATTATCTGCTGTAGGCAGTTCTGCTTTCACATTTATCAGAAAAAGTAGGCTGTCGTTGACCTGTTTCTTCTGACCAACGTACCTATACAACTTCTTGTTGTTTTTAACATTCCTTGTCAGGCTTTTAAAAAAACAAACAAAATCATTAAAAAACGTTAACCAGATTTTCATGTTGAGATACATGAACAGGAATAGTGAAAGGTCTCTATTCAAAAGCATAAAAAAATAAACTTCTTCCTTAGTAAATTTTTTCAAGACATTCCAGATGACATTTTTTCTTTCCTTCCTTCTTTTCATTCTTTTTATTTATTTATTTATTTTATTAATTATTAAAATTCACATTGGTAAGAAATTGGAACTGTGCGGGGAAGAACTTTCATGTAAATGTACTGGTTTTAGCTTATAACTTAAATTTAGTAAATAAAAAGAAAAAAGAAGAAGGAAAAGAATAATAAAATTAACCTGTGGATGGAATTACCTTCTCCTTGTAGCTAGATTAACCCAATTATAAATGAACTGATATGGAAAGAGTCCAATTTATTCTCATGTACAGAACATTCCCAGTATTTTAGGTTGTTCAAAGTATCCTTTAGCTCCTTTTGACTTTAAAAGTGAAACAGTAAACATCCAATACACACTTCAGCATAATTGTCTTCACAGACTTAGAAAGGAATATATATGTTCTGCTTGGAAATTCCTTTCTTTCCCTACTGCTTCTTTCTGTTATTTTAATGTTCCATTTACCCACAGCTACTGCAATAGTATCATCATAGACGAGAATAACAAAGATTCCATTATATGGCTGGCTTCTAGCTGAAACTCATCTTTAGAAAAAAATAAGGATACACACATATGGGTTTGGGTTTTCTTTTGGAATTGAAAGTCAGGCCTATCTGCTCCCAGGGTAAGTTGGAAGCTACAGTAATTTTCCAGTTTAACATGTGTCAATATAAAGTATTAGTGTACAGTAAGGTATGCATTCTAAAGGAAATTATACATTGTACAGAGCAATACAGGAACTCTCAGTCACAGCAACTATTTTATAATTATTCATTTGTAATTAGATTCATTTTTTCCCTTTTTGAGGTGGAAATTCATGTTTCAGGTTTCTATTTGGTTCAATTATTTTGTTTTTGTTACACCATTCTATTATGTCTGGCTGGGATGGTGTTAATTTTCACTACAGTAGCTCATAATGTTGTGTTCTTTACTTGTAGCTAGAACAGCCATTGGTGGCCAATGTTCTGTCTACTGCTGAACAGCGCTCACACAACATCAAAGCTCTCTCCAAACCCCTCCAAAGCCAGTAGGCTGGGAGTGGACAAAAGGTGAGAAGGGGACATGGCCAGGACAGCTGATCTAAACCAACCAAAGGAATATCCCATACCATGTTCATGAATAAAATCTGGGAAAAGGGAATGAGAGGGGAAGGATCTTGTCATGTAAATGACTGTCCTCCCAAACATCTGCTTTGCATATTGAGACCAGCTTCCAAAAATGTGACTATAAATCATTTGCTGATGGGAAGTAGAGAATAACTGCTTTCTCTCTCTTTGCTTCCAAGCAGCCTTTGCTTGTTTTTGTTTGTTTGCTTGTTTGTTTTGTTTTGTTTTGTTTTGTGTTTTTTTTTCTTCTGCTTTTGCTTTTTCCTATATTTACAAGATTTTTGTCTTATTCCATGATCCTTTTTTTTCCCCCTGTCTTATTTTCCCCTTCATTCTTTGAGGAAGGGTATTGAGAGAGCAATGTGGTGGAATTCAGTTGAGCATTAGTGTGCAACCACCAGAACCATTCCACTTTGTGCTAGTACTTAACAGATACATTCTAAAAGCACACAGGTGAAGGTTCTCTTGTGAGGGAAGGTTTCTCCTGTGAACTCAGCAGCGAACATCTCAGTACTTTCATTTTAGATATTTATATGAAGAGTTCTCTTTCAGCATTTCAGATAAAAGGAATCAAGGGACTGAATATCCCATCTCACTAGGCATTCAGCAATTCATAAAAAAACATGGTTTCAATTATCTTTTAGGTATACAACCTTTATCTAAAAGTGAGACTATTTTGAATAATTTATGATTCAGAAGTGATAAAGCTTGTCCCCAGCTGTTTAACTCTCTCTGGATTAATAACACTTAATACTGACAGAATAAAATCTTCAGATCATTTCCTGATGAATTTTAAAGGTGGTGACTTCCAGTGGCAAGTCAAAATGCTCATACTGCCTGTTAGTTGCTGTAAAGAGAATGCCTGTCCCTTGTTCTTTGCAGCTAGGTCTGGTTCCTGCTTTACTTCAAACAAAAGTTTCAGTGATAACTTCTGTGTCTACCACATTGAATCTACACTTGCCTGATTTTACTCCAATCAATGTCATGGAATTTCATGGCTGGCTTTGGTGGAGGCAAAGTTAGACTAGTGCTGAATGTGTCAGATAATGACAACTTTTATCCAGTTGTCCATAAAAGTTTAAAAAGGATTTAAAATGAATCAGTTTAAGATCAGCAGTATTTAATGTTAATTCCTCATCAGATTAAAGAACCATAGAGAATAGATTTATACAATATCTAAAATCTGCAGATACAGAATATGTTCAGAGTTAGTTAGTTACTGCATTTGAAATCGCTAACGAATTATCCAAAACAAGCATCATAAGATCATTCCCAAGGCTGCTCCCCCACTTTTGTTGTTTCTTCCTTGAACGCTTTCTATAAAGTATTTGGGAACTCTAGTAAGAACCTGTTTGTACATTTGTTATATTTATTAATGGAAAAAAAACCATAGATATGGTTTCTGTTTTTCATAGTTTACAGTCCATACTTTCAAAACTTCAAGTAGTGAAATTCTTAGTAAACTAATTAATATGTCAGTCCTTTCTGCATTCACTTTATTGAATATAGATGAGTAGATGCCAAGAAAACTTTCTAACATTGTAAACAGGACTTTTTGGAAGGACTGAGGCCCATTTTCTTGTCCATCTCCACGGCAACAAAATATCTTTCCACTTTGTCAAGACTGAGAAATTTGTATGTAGTGATTTTCAGGAGCTGAAATGGAAAAAAAAATACCCCTCTCTTTCATGTTCCATCACCAGCTGGATACTTCACAGCTAGAAATTTATCCAGGGCTGGATTTATACTATTCTGAATAAAAACACAATTTCTAGTTAATCTGAGCAGGGATTTAACCAAGTAAAATAAACATTTGTGATGCTGAAATATATATACAAACTCATCTCTTTTAGAATCAATTTAGAAAAAAAAAAATACCATTTCAATGTGTGTTTTTTCTTATCTCAAGCTGGAAATTTAAGAGGGGCAGATAAATGTTATTCCAAAACTGTAATTTCTCTCTATCCAATTTAAAAGGAGTTTATAGTTGTGATCTCAGATACAGGTAATAACATATTAGAGTATGCAAGTTAAGTGAAATCAATCCTCTCCTCTGTCTCCAGATTTTTACTACATTCACCATCTATTGTGCTTGAAAAACTATTCAGTCACTGCAAAAAGTACATAAACAGATTCTATTTCCATTTCCTCTTCTTGAATATTATCCTATTTTTCTGTGTCTGTGAGACCACTGGAAGGTTTCATAATTCATAAAGCTCACTTTTATGAATTAGGCCTCGTCATCACTAATATATTTTTTCTCTGAATATAAACTGACAGAAATGCATTAAAGACTGTTATGTAGCTGCATTCTATTCCTATACAGAAACAGTTCTGAAGGTATTTCACTTCCATAAACTGGATTAAGGGTCTAGACTCAAAAGGCCTTTGGAAAGATAAGATAAATCATGGATGCTCTGCGAATCATGATCATGATGCAAATCTTAAAATTGCAGTTGCAGAAAAAGTTGACATCTATTACTTACAATGACATTTGCTTTTATTGGGAATAGTAGCATGTGAAGAACTACCAACGTATGATTAAAGCTGCAAATCAGATGCTCAGGACGTGTTAATGTAGACTCATGTTTGTTAGACTGCTCTTCAAAGAATGTCATGAGATAATTGTCTGAAGTATAGTCTTACTTCTCTTTATTCTTTACTTAATTCAGTTACTCTTCATCATGTTTTATTCTGTTTTTTTTTTAATCTCAGCGTATCTCAAAGATTAAAGAGCAAGAAAATTAAATCTTGATCTCCAAGAGACACTATGACAAATTTCCTTTCCAAAAGAGGATCAAAGTATGTTTTGTGTCAAGCTTTTTTGTTTGTTCATAGTGAAAGGTACATGTCAAAACAGAAATTTCCCATTTTGTTTCTCATGCATTACATAGACAAATAAATAAAAAACCCTACACAGATAATATAAACATTATACCTACATCTATACCTACATCTATATGAACATACACATGTATTACACTCCTTCACACTCTGTAGGAGTGATTAACCTTCACAACTACTACTAGTAGTATTGTGCTGGAAACATGAAATAGTGCTTGCAAATGTAAATGCTATGTATTATAAGACTATTATAAAATTAAGGAGTTTTTATATTTGTGTATATAGTCAGTGCTCAAACATAGTCAAAGATGCATGTGTTATATCTCAGTATCAAAAACATTTTGCTTACAGAAAATGAAGAAAACTGCTTAGACATCAAAAGCTGAATTACGTGTGCAACCAGAATATGCCTGGTACATTTGCCAACCTATTGAGTGTCCTCCCTTACCCCCATAGTAAGGCTTCTCTTAGTGCTGCTGCTGCTGTAGCTCCAAGTCTGTTGGAAGCATTATCTAGCTCCAAATCTAATAATTAAACAAAATATAATGACAAGTTACTACAGAACCACTGTACTGATACATATACTTATCTCACGACATCATGAGAACCCAGCCCAAGTAACTATTTTGAAAGGCAAAGATACAATACTGTTTGAACATGCTAGTGAAAGCTGAAGTATTTTAGAGAAGTTAGGAGTTTTAACAGTGATATAACTTGGAACTTAGTACAGCATGTGGTGAATGACATTGAATTTTAAGCTTTTTGCTGTATCTGTTTTTCTTTGATTTTCATTGTCACAGTTCCCATGGGGATATCATTGTTTCATAAGCACCATTCACACAATAACTATAATGAGGAGACGAATGAAAGGTAAAGCGTAAGATAATTTGATTTCTGCATTGCCATCCCAATGACATATGACAGTAAAAAATCTGTACACCAGCCACATAGTGATCAATACTGAATATGCAGACATTACTGCAGAGTTTACAGAATGTAAATAGAATAAATAAATAAGTGGGTAAATAGAATATAAAAGCATTTCTTATTGAAATAGCTGCCTTTCAACAAATAAATCTATAGTTTTTGTTGTTGTTTGTCTGAGATTAGAGTATCTGACTTGCTTTCAGACTTCCTATGAATACATCCAAGTTACCTGACATAGTAAAGGCTCATCAAGATACAGGAAATGCAATGTGTAAAATGTTAGAAACCTTTTTTTACCTTTATTTTTTTACTTAATAACTACTTCCCTAAATTAAGAAAAACAAAACTAAGCAGAACTTAATTTTCTAAAGCATATAAGCAGTTTGTGAAAATGATTTAATTAGCATAATTATGAACATCAACTGGTTTAATTTTTTGAAAATGGACAGCTATCTGATTTAGGAATATGTTTCTATTAAACTGCCATGAAATTTGATAAGCATATCTGGGAATAAAGTTGTGTCATGCTTAGAGTAGTGGAAACACTGAAAGAGCATTACAGTAATGTTTGAATTATAATAGGATAATGAAGAAGAACCTGCTCTAAGCTGTTAAAAATATCAGTCACTAAAACTTAACAAAAGCATTAGAGCATCCAAGAGCTGACCAACTCTCACTCACTTTCTGTACCTAGGGGCCAAAATATTTATGTATACATAGTTTCAGAGGTATTTTGTCCATAACTATATAACGGAATTCTGTTTCAGCTCATATCTACAACTATAGTGAGATTGACAAAGTATTTCCTCACTTGTGTGGCCCTGAATATTGATCTCATAATCATTAGTTAGGCAATATCTTGAAAAGTAGACTCTATACTAAATTACATGGGAAAAAAAGAAAGAAAAATGAAAAATTTCAATTCTTTTCTAATGTTTTTAGGCTAGTTTTCTCTTCTCTCTGGCTAAATTTTCTCTCAACACTGTTCATACCCATGTTACAATGCTTCTGTAAAGAACATTGAAACTATCAAGTCATGCTTTGCACTAAAAAAAAAAAAAATGGTGTGTGTATCCTGGAGACTAGAGAGCTTATTTTCTTCCCTTTTTGGTACTTCTCCACTTTGAAATGGGGTATTCAAAAGAACAAGTTTTTAAAACTAGGCCACTGTTCTAAAATACATTCTGTAATATAGTCAGTTAAAAAAAAAAAAAAAAAAAGAACACTCAAAAGGCCACATATGAACAACACATAACAAATAGCTAGAAATCATATATAGTCACTATGCATTTTATATCCATACATTCAAAATAATGCAAGTGTTATAGGAAAATATCTGAATAATTTTTTCCTGTTAGAATACTTCAGTTGAAATGAATCAACAAAGTCCAAATGCAACTGTTCTTTCACTGAACTTTGTTTGTAAGTACAGCTTACTAGAAGGCTGGCAAACTGCCCCTGAAATAGCTCTTCACTGCAGTGTGAAACAGATGTGGGTCTTTGTCATTTGCTCTGCATTTCCTGAGGTTGTCAGCTTGTGTGAGTTTTCTTTTCTTCTGTTTTGGCTCCCCCACACCATCTTTTTAAAACATGCATTACTTATTCAGAACTTTTAAAAAATGCATGTCACTGAGTTGAAAAACTGCTCTGAGTTCATAGCTGTGAAAACTCTATCCAGGGGATAAATTCTAAGCCTGAAGTATCTTCAACAACTTGTAGAATTCTAGGTGATCTATGGGCATAAAATGATTAATGCTTAGCTCTATTCAATAAAAAAGGATTTATCCCCACTGTGACCACTGTGTGTGATATAAGCAGGTTCTGTGATAATGTTAAATACATGGAGGTGGAAGAGAGGAGTGCAGTGAAACTGCAGGTTTCCCTTTTTTTCATTTTAGCCAAGCTGAGAGTAGATACTTGATTGTATCTACTTTAAAGGAAGTTAAAGGTAGCACTGCTGAACTAGGCTCTCTAAGCCACCCCTGGGATCTTTTTCTTCATATAGGTATTGAATGGAGAATACTGTTAAAACACTATGACTTATGTTTTGGTTCTTATTCATTTTATACAATATTTACATGAGATAAAATAAGAATTACTGTTATAACATTATGCAAAACAATGAACAAAGTCTGGCTAAGGTGGTAAGCATTTCAAAAACAACAGTGTAATGCAGCAACTTAGGTTTCTAAAATGCTCTGTGGATATGAAAGTTCAAGAACACTATGTAGGAATATAATGCATACCCTATTAAGTCTACTAAGATAACTCTGATCCCCACCATGCATCAAGACTCAAATTTAGACTTTTCTTCCACGTGAAGAAGAAAATCCCCACAGTACCCATCTGTCTATGATACAGATAAGACCAGCAGCTGTCTTCAGTGAAAAGCATAAAATAGTTTTCCCTTCACATAGCTTGCTGGAAAAGTTCCGTTATCTAGCCAAACTTGGAGTATGCCTCATTCACTCAGACCGCTGGCTGAGATAGTAAGATAGTGCCAAGTTAATAATAAGACAGTAATAAAAACACTTGTACAGGAAATTAGAGTTTTAAGTATTCCGCACCTTAAGATAATTTTGATTTTGCACAAATACTGAAAGGCTCAGTCTTCAGAGTACTCTCCATATTACTTGTCTTCACAAGTCTTCTGGAATTTAAGCCACTGGACCATCTCTCAGAAATAATAAAGCTAGAAAATAAGTACTGAATAATAGTTTTTATCTGATGAGGAGATCTTTGTTCCTAAAGTTTGCTCTTTTTTTTTCATTAATAGTGTATTTCAGTTCATCACAAAGTAATCTCTTAGTGTGATGTCTACTGATTCAGATATGATGGCTGAAAATTAAGCCAGTAACAAATATCTCATATTAATCTCATTAATATGAATGTGTATGTCTAGTTTTATGTTTTGAATGTAATGCACAGCTCAATGTTTGAAAAAGATGAAGATGAAATATGAATAATAACGAATGAGGCAGAAGGAATGGTTTAATTTACAGTCAGCTAACATCTTGTTGACAACTTTCTAAGCCTCAACGAAATCTCAAGATGGAGCCGAACCATAAAAAAAAGTTTTCTTGCCCAAACTTAGGCCTCATGAGGTTTTATGTAGTACAGAAAGACTGACACTAACCATGAACCTATTGTCTTGTGAGCTGGATACATAAAAAGGAAGAGATATCTTATGAATCTCAATTTAAGGTATGTTAGTTAAAATGTCTTCTTCACTCCCACATCTCACTCCCTGCCATTATGATCTGTGTCTTAGTAGTGGTAGTAATAGTAGTAGTAGTAGTAGTGGTAGTAATGGCAGTAAATACCTGCAATTTAGTACTTCTGTAAATAAATATATCTGTGCTTAACAGAAGGAAAATCATAATAATCTGCCTAAAAATGAGAAGTGAATAAGAAACACAGAATTTAAAAAATGTTTTAAAGTCTCTCTTTAATGGGTTTAGGTGTCTATCTGAACTTCAGTACATTTCACTTTGGATACTTCTTGTTACGATCAGTTTTTTCCTTCAGTAAAAAAACTGTGCTATGTAAAATTTGAAAGTAGCACGATTGTACTGTAATAAAGGCAATAATTTCACCTTAAATATTTGAACACAGAGAAAATGTGAGATGTACAAAAGCGTTTCAAAGCTATACAGCTCTTGACAAGTGTATCATATGCTCCATTCAGTTTAACACAATAAATAACAGTTTAATTTTCAAATTTAAGTTTACTATCAGAATCAAATATGAAATTTCTCCTTCTCTTTCTTACGTGATGATCTTTCTTCCCTAGAAAACAAGTAAATAAGTAGACATTCCATTCATACACCTTTACTTTACAAGAATGGAGATAGGTACATTCAAGACATTCATTTTACAGCCACAACAATAGACTTAGAACTTCAAGTTGATGACGTACTCAGCCCTGGTGAGGCCCCACCTCGAGTACTGTGTCCAGTTTTGGGCCACTCACTGCAAGAAAGACATTGAGGCCCTGGAGCGTGCTCAGAGGAGGGTGACGAAGCTGGTGAGGGGTCTGGAGCACAGGCCTTATGAGGAGCGGCTGAGGAAGCTGGGATTGTTCAGTCTGGAGGAGGCTCAGGGTAGACCTTATCACTCTCTATAACTACCTGAAGGGAGGTTGTAGTGAGCTGGAGGTCAGCCTCTTCTCTCTTGTAACTAGTGACAGGACAAGGGGGAATGGCTTCAAGTTGCACCAGGGGAGTTTTAGGCTGGACATTAGGAAACACTACTTTTCTGAAAAAGTGGTCAGGCACTGGAATAGGCTGCCCAGGGAGGTGGTTGAGACACCGTCCCTGGAGGTGTTTAAGAAACATTTAGATATAGCGTTGAGAGACATGGTTTAGTGGGGTTATTGGTGGTAGGTGGACAGTTGGACTGGATGATCTTGTAGGTCTTTTCCAACCTAGCTCATTCTATGATTCTATGATTCTATGTCTGGTACTAAAAAACTGTGCATCAGAAATCCGTTTGAGGAGAATGAGAACTCCTGGAAAGAATACTGTCTTAATTCCTTAGCTGCCTTTGTACAAGGATGATAGAAAAATTCAAGATAAATTATTAGTTCTTTTCCTTCCATTGTTGTTTTTTGTTTGTTTGTTTGTTTTTGAGAGAGAGAGATAAAGAGAAGATGGTATAGGGATAAAACTAGGCACAGAGTTATAGATTTAGACAATATAGATGAGTACAGCTATGTACTTGTAGATACATATGGTATAAATACAGATGACATAGATAGAGACAGATAGTTTTCTGGAGAGTTTTTTGTACTTGCATTGTGAACTTTTTCTCCAAAAGTTTTGAGGAAAAAAACACCATTGGATGTTGTTTGGATCCTGGCCAAGGGCACACAAAATGTGGCCCATTATTCCAAGCATACATGGAGTGCAGATATAAAATTATCTTTTAAAGCCAATAGGTCTCTATTACATTATTAAATTTGTCAATGTAATTAGAAAGGCAACTGATTTTCAAATTAGTTTTTTCGAGGAAAGTATTTGTTCTTTTACCAAGAAGATAAATTCATAAAGAATTTCTGGGTTAGTTTTGTTTTTGATTTTTTTTTTAATTCAGTCTTAGGCATGAAAGTGTGAGTAATATAACTGAATTTTTTCTCTGTTATAAAAATCTAACATAAATTTATAAATTTTTCATTAATATTTGTCTATAGCTATAGCATCAATATTGACAATAATCAAAAAGAAACAAACAAAAAAAGAAATCCTTCATCTCAGTCATAATTATCTCACTCATCATAGCTCTTTCAGTATTGCTCTTCAGTCTCTAACACATTTCCAGAGTGAACTAACTCCTTCTGAAGAGACTATGAATTGTGACAAGCTGTCTCATCAGAAAATTACAGCAAAGCTACAGTAAGTCTAGTTCTATGGCATTGTGCACTGTAATCATAGAATCATAGAATTGCTCAGGTTGGAAAGTGTGGAGAAGTATTTGATGGACAGTGGGCATATTTATTAGAACATGCTCGAGTGATCTCTGGAGTGTCCTTGGAGGCCTGAAATGAGGAACAGCTGCTGTGTTGCAAGGTTGAACATCTACGCCTCCAGGTTGTGCTTCACGGGACTGCTAACCACTACCTAACTGCAAGAATGCCTATGTGATGATATCCGCTGTCCAATTAGCAGTGTTGTAGTGCGCGATGCCTACCTGATGCTCTATAAATGTTGTAGTCAAATTGCAATAAACTATGCACTACGCGATAACCATATTGGTACAGTGGGTGACTTTGGCGTGCGCGTTGCGACAGGAAAGGACCTTCAAGATCATCAAGTCCAACCGCAACTTAACCATACTGCTCTAACAACCCACCGCTAAATCATGTCCCCCGAGCACCACATCCAAATGGTTTTTAAACACATTCAGGGATGGTGACTCAACCACCTCTCTGGGGAGGCTGTTCCAGTGCTTAACAACCCTTTCCGTAAAGAAGTTTTTCCTGTTATCCAACCTAAACCTCCCCTGGCGCAACTTGAGGCCATTTCCCCTTGTCCTGTCACCTGTCACCACTGGGAAGAGACCAGCCCCGCTCTCAGCTAAATCACCTAAAGAAGCATAGATTTTTTCCGGTAATAGATCTTTATCCATTTCTTTAAGTGGTGTTATTACAGTTTAGTTTAGTACCAAATCACTTACACACAAAAATATCCTGTCCATTACAGATAAGGAATTAACTATAAAGAATTTTATTCACATATAAGTAGATACATGTTGTAAACTAGGTAAATATAAAAATATTGCCTTTAACTAAACAGAGGAATTTTTACTAAGTATAGCTGAAAATCAAACAAGAGAGAAAAATGCTGGAAAAAAAATCTTAGAACTTACCCTGTTTACTAATAATTTCTAAGCAAAATCATTCTGAAGCTCTTTCCAAAAATTCAGATGCACAACTTGCTCTTCCCAGAGTTCAATTTGTCTTACATAACCATTTTTTTAGAGAGTATAGGTAAATATGTTGTAAATAATTGTCCACTAGGACAAGGACGCTCAGATGGTTACATCTTTATTTTTCCTTTACTTAGTTAATAAACCATGTCAATGTCAGAATCCAATTCTTATTTTATTTATCATGACTAGCTAGAGACAAATTAAAAAAAAGAAAATATGAGATGGTAGTCAAGATGAAATAGAAAAAATACCACATAGCAGAATACAGTAAAAAATAACATAAGAGAAATAATATTATAAATGATTGTACACAATCTCTCATACTATCCTTACTGAAGAGATATGGACTAGATGACTGGAAAATATGATGAACAGATAACTGCATAGAGCATTGTTCTCTGAACTTTTTTTCATGACTGAAAATGAAAAAAAATGAAGGGAGATATTAATACTAATACCTAACAGCAGAGCTTAGAGAAATAGCTTAAGAATCTTACCTAAACTGCCCTACAACAAGTTAAGAAGCAATAGGTAATAGTTACAATACAGGATGCAGGAAAAGAGAGTTACCAAGAGAACAGTCAAATATCGGAAAGGGTTTCTCAGAGAGGTGTGGAATCCCAGCCCTCTGCTTCTAATGCTTTGTCACACACAGTTAATACAGCGTTGGACAAGATCTTCGCCCAGGTATTTATACAACCTGGGCAAAGAAGTCCTCGAGAGCAGCCCTGCAGAGAGGGACTTGGGGGTCCTGGTGGACAAGAAGCTGGACATGAGCCAGCAGGGAGAGGGAGGTGGTGGTCCCCCTCTACTCGGCTCTTATGAGGCCCCATCTGGAGTACTGTGTCCAGGCCTGGGGCCCCCAGTACAAGAAGGACGTGGAGCTCTTGGAAAGAGTGCAGAGGAGGGCGACCAAGATGATCAGAGGGCTGGAGCACCTCTCCTATGAGGAAAAGCTGAGGGAACTGGGCTTGTTTAGCTTGGAGAAGAGAAGGCTCCGGGGAGACCTCATTGTGGCCTTCCAATACTTGAAGGGAGCGTATAAACAGGAGGGGGATCGATTGCTTGTGAGGGTAGATAGCAATAGGACAAGGGGGAATGGTTTTAAGCTGAGACAGGGGAGATTTAGGTTAGATATTAGGAGGAAGTTTTTCACACAGAGGGTGGTGACGCAGTGGAACAGGTTGCCCAGGGAGGTTGTGGATGGCCTGTCCCTGGAGGCATTCAAGGCCGGACTGGACGTGGCTCTGGGCAGCCTGGTCTAGTGGTTGGCAATCCTGCACTTATCAGGGGGTTTGAGACTCAATGATCCTTGAGGTCCTTTTCAACCCAGGCCATTCTATGATTCTATGATTCTCTGATCTCCTGAGATCCCTTCCAACAGAAATTTCTGTTTAATTTTGTGATCTTGTCCTAAGGGTAGGAAAATGGAAGGATAAAAGAAAGGCAATTATATATGCACAACAGTAATGCCTTTTTGTACAGGTAAGGGAATATGGACAAGAGAAAGGAAAAAAGAAACTTCTGCTCATCCAACTAGAGTCAGTGCTCTTCTTTAGCCTAGCTTTAGTCACAACAATGATTCACAGTTTCAAACTGCCCTATAAAGAAATACCAACTGACTTGTCATCTGAGCTAAGGGCGCACTCTTCACTAAGAATAATTTTTCATGATTTCCATTCAGTTATTGAAAAGAAACACATTCAGATATTATATGTCATAAACATAACACCATAAAAAATCACCTCACGCTTTCAGTCTTAATAGAAATAGATAACTACTTGGAATTCATGTTGAGATTTAAATTGAAATAATGTCCAAACAACCAAATAAGTACTTAGTTATTTTAATTATTTTAAATGTTCTTTTTTTGTAACACTGAAATTAGCCTTTATAATTTCTTTATTACAAAATATCATGATCAGAGCAAGTCGTTTAATGTTGCACCTCTGTACTATGGAGGTTACGTGTACACAGAAGTATTGAGAGCACTGCTAAAAACATAATACCACCGTCAAAGAAATTTTATGTTATTTGCTGGATAGGGGAGCCTTCTGTAATTTGTCTAACAAGTTGAGTGTATACATACATTAATGGATTTTATTTACTGAGCTTTTATTTGACAAAATGACTATTTAAGTACGGATTTGTACAGCTTCAAGTCAGAGGTGTCTTATGAGTTAAGCTCTTAAAAACAGAAGGGAAACTGCCAAAACCTTTTTCCTGGAAATGGATGTTGAAGGTTACTTGGTTTCAAGTGTAGTGTTTCCTAATACTCCTTTCACAGTATGAGAAAGAGTGAGGATTTTATTATTGAATGATTATTAAAAGAATGTGAGATAGTTCTGTATCATTGACTCTTCATAGACAATCACTGACTACACTTGCTTTTTATACCCTGCAAACGATGCCTTATAGTTTCTTCTATATGTATTTTTACACACAAAATCCTCATTGTCTAGATGATTTTCCTTTGTCTATGGAAGTAGACTCCCTTCTTTCCTAAAAAACCAAAGCACAAAACTCTATGGTGCATTTATATGTCTACTACGGATCTGAGGGTGGAGCTAGAATATTTATTATGAAGGATGAAATAACCATTGCTCATTCTCTTCAATTTTCAACTGAACATGAAAGGTTACACAATTACTTTTCCCAACTTCTGTTTTATCCTCACTACTCTCTTCATTCCCATTATTTTCACGCCTTTTGAGTTACACATGATATACTTCTTTTCTGTGCCTTAGCTTATAAATTTTCATTTTTACGTACGAACACTAGTGCTGTTATTTAGTCCAACCCTGGCAGATGCAAAGTCACATTTCGTGATCCTTCAAAAGTACACAAGAAGTTTTCACACAGTGCCAGCTGTCTCCTCTTATTCAACTTAAATTAAACTCGTCAGAAATTGCAGGAAATTCTAGGTCAGTTAGGAGTACAAAGCAGCAGGAGATGGTTAAAATATTCTGCTACCCATCTAGAGTAATTAGTGTTACCTTAATACTTATTATTGAATGTACAGATGGAGAATAGAATTGCATTATTTTTTGCTTTCAACAGTCTTTGGTACCAGTTTTTTTTTTTTTCTTCATTATACTGATCATTAAACTTGATACCACTTACAACATTTGTGGTCTTAAGATCTATGTTTTCATCTTTTGCCCAGAAAATTTCAGTATATTCCATTTATAAAGTACTTACTTTAAGAAATTAATAGACTATTCAGGATGTTGGACATTTTGTGTGAAGTAGGTATAATCATTCTCTAGAGAATATGGTGTAATATAATTCCAGAATGGTATGCATTAGCTAACAATTATTTTCAGATCAATAGTGGGGAGTTACCTTCATTTTTATTAGACCTTTAGCAAAAAATATGTAAAGACAATGAAATTGCTATGCTATGCCTGTTAAATAAAGACATTATTCAATACATACGTAAGGACTTCTGATGATCTAGATATTTATAATAATTCATTTTTTTAAAGATTTACTGAGTTATTTATATTTGTATTTGTATTTGTCATGCAATACAAAAGAAATGCTAGAATATACCATTTTTATTCCTGAAATAATTTTTAAAAGATAATAATTAAAAAAAAACCTATCACTTCCTTCTGTTATTGTGAATCAATATGACGGTTAATGTAATTAATTCTGTTAATATAATTAACAGAAAAGTCTTGTTATGATTGGAAAAATTAAACAAAACTTTTGTAAAAAGTTTTAAGCTTCAGTTCTTAAAGCAATTATTCACATTTTGTGTCCAGATGAAAAAAGAACAACAAATGTCTTTCGCGGGATTTTTGCTTCCACTGAATCATGTGATATGACTGACTGAGACAGGGAAAATGAGATCTTGAATTTAAGTTCTTAAATCTTGATCTCAAATAATATTCAAATGTTAATGTGGTATAACCCAAACCAACTCAGAAAGGGAGATCTGAATATTGAAATGAACAGGGAAAAGCATTACATGATGACCATACAGAGGGCCATCTGTGTGCTTCTCAAGCTGGAAATGGGACAGAGGCACCTACAGAGAGTGGCAGTTCTCCATCTAATGCTGTCTCCTGGTCACTGCAGGGGAACCTCTGCATATACAGCAGATGTGTAGGGGGTTGTGGACATATGGCTGCATGTGGGCAGGGGTCAGTAGGTGACCTGGAGGGACCAGGAGATGCCCAAGACAATGGAAATAACCAGGTGATGCAATATGGTTTGGGGGGTATGGTGATGATGGGTTGACTATTGGACCTGATGATCTTAGTGGTCTTTTCCAACCTTAATGATTCTATGATTCTATGATCCATGGTGAAAATGAAACAAAGTTTCTGTTTATTGCTAACGAAAATGTATAATTTCAGATAAGATTACAGCCATGAAATAAGAAGTCATGCTGAGCTATAAGTTACCTATTCACTGATTTCATCATCACATTGACCATCATATAAACTGTTAATTTCATCTTTTACTCTTATTTTAATTGTAGCTATATTCTCATCCTCTTATGAGATGAATGGCGTTAAAAATCAATCTTTTTTTTTTCCTTTTAATTGGTGAACATCCTGTAAGGAAAAGAACCTTTTATGATTCTGACCTGCTGTTTTCCTTTTGTGTAGACCACAGAATGTCTTTAATAAAACACACTTCCTCTTTCTTCCTCATCCTTCATTTTTTTTTTTTCCAAAGAAAAAAAAAAAGTAGGTTCACTTTTCATGTCTACTTGAATGAGTTAAATCCATTTTTTGCCTGTCTTACTTTGAGCATTTAACTGTCATAGGGCAGAGCACGGGCCTTTTCATACATTTTGAAATAATGCATTGTATCTCTGGAGATAGCACTGTCATTTGTTTTCATTTTGTGAATATGTCGCTCTTCAGATAGAAATAGATATATTAAAGGGAAAGTCCACTTTTCTGAGAAATGTAATGAAACAGGTAAGTTTTCTTAAACCACATTTTACCTGAAACACAAACTTTTAGTATAAATAGTATGATGGATTATAAAATACATTTCAGAATTCAATTCTGTTTTTTTTCATTAAATTATTGTAATTCCAAAAAACACAAGAGCACTAGAAACCGCTGCTAGCTTTTCAGCTTCATTATACAAGCTTGTGTCTATTTTACACTTTCTTCTAAGAACTAGCAATTTGAGATTTTTTTATGAATACATAAAAATATTTTTCTTATTTTTTCTTTTGATATACATTATTGAATACTTTCTTTTCCCCCAGTAGCATTTATCTCTCTTCTACATAACTAATTTTTCTATTTGAGCATTATCCAAGAATAAGTGGGAGGAATAATCAAATATGCTTTTTCTTTTGTGGAACTCAATGATCAAGTACAGAAATGTTTGGATCAGGCTTATTATTTGTCTGCACATTTGAAAGCAGCTGGTGAAATGCAACTAATTCTATAGACAAACTCAGTGTTTGCACATGTTCTTTTATTTCTTTTCAGGTACTCATTATCAAGCTCTAGAGACTCAAACAAGGGAAAACTAGAGTTCAGAAACAGTTTTGTAGACTATGGTTTAGAGTTAATAAGAGTCCTATATAATCTATTCATAGGGTACAATAGGAAGGTTTCACAGTTCGGCCTGGTTTCCTTAAAAAGGGGGCAAAGGGAACCATGGATCCACGCCACAGGGAAGGAGGGGAAGGGAAAGGAAACATCAGGGAGATGGGCCTGGACAAGGAAAACAGCAGCAATGAGCCAAAGGAAACAAAAAACTCAGTTTACTAAAAATAATAGTGGAATGTGAGATAATACAGTATAATACAATATCATTGAAATTGAAGCTAATAAGTCAAGTGAAATGCAAAAGAGAGTTTCTGAAACTGAAGTCCTTACTCTAATGCTGTAGGCAAAGTAGCCACTGAGCAAAAAGAGAGAACAATCTCCTGACTCCCAGTACATTTTATCCTTCCCTCCAAACAGAAAACAGAAACGGAAAAATGAAGTCTTCTGGGAGTTGTAGTTAATTCTTCTCTTCTGAGACCAGGAGACTGGAACTTATGAAATATATCAACAATCCACAGAACTGCAGCATTAACTCTTTAACTCCCACTGCACTGCATGATGTTATGATGTGGAATACCAATGAAAAACCATGAAACTATGACGGGAGGAATGCATACAGATATTGTAATTTTACTGCTTTCTTATTGTTGTTGATCAATAGGGCAAAACAGGGATAAGGCTGTATCATCTCTTAACTGAGATAATTTTTTTTCAAAGTGTTCTCTAAGCAAAACTGATGTCAGCTCTGAATCACCATTTGCCCAATTCTTCTTCAGACTATTTGGAGATAGATGTCTCAACAAAATGAGCTTGGGTCTGTCAACCGTTTACGGGCGTTCGGCCTGGTTCCGTGATGAATGGGACAGGGGACCCACGGGCCCACGCCCCGGGAAAAGGGAAAAAGGGGTAAGGAGATGGCCCTGAGAGCAAAGAACAGCAGCAACAATCTGAGGAGAAACAAACTAATTTACTCAATAAGATATTGGAATGCAAAACAACACACTATAATACAATATAATTACAATTTAAGCTGATAAATCCAATACAGAGAGAGAGAATGTCCCAAAATCAAGGTAGGCCTTACTCTACTACCGACGATAAAACGGCTGGAGAGCGAGGTGGGTGGAAAAAGGGACGAGGTCTCGTGATCTGCAAGCTTTTATCTTTTCCCTCTGGCCGGAAATGGTAACAGAGGAGCAAAGTCCCCTGGGGAATGTAGTAGTCCTTCTCTTCTGAGAACCAGATACATTCACTACATGATTATGATGTGGAGTACCAATAACCGAAAATCATAAAACCATGACAGGGTCATATCTCACTGATAAGTTAAAACTTTTATTTTGCCTGTGGACTATGGTTTTTCATTCAGTTTACCTGCTCTTCCCCTGACTCAATTGACTGAATTATCTTTTTTCCTCATTCCGTGACTACAGAGAATTGATTAGTCAAATGCTAGCTTCAATTTCATTATCACTTCTTTTTTTGTATTTGTGTGTGAGTAGGTAAATATATTATGGGAGGTTGCATATGCATATACTTATACATATAAGCATATAGAATTTCATAAATTGTTCTTCAGCTCACAGTAATGGTACTTATACATTAACATATACATCAAGCAATTGTAGATAATTTCTGAACTCATTAATCTACTGCCAGGACTAAGGATGATGTCTAGCTTAAATGTGAATTTCTTTCATAATAGCTGTTTTTCTGTGTACCACTGCCAGCTACTAGACAGAAAATGCTTAAATATTTTTCAGTATTTGAGAGTCTTTCTGGATACTCTAGCTGAAATGTTTATTGGGATTTAGAGAAAATATGGAAGATTTAATGCCTCATCATCATAGGCAGGGAGGCTTGCAAAAGTATTATTTACAGATAAGATAGTGATTCAGCTGCTATGTGCCAAGAGTAAGGGAAATCTACTCTGCACTGGTGAGGCCTCACCTGGAGTACTGCAGGCAAATGTGGAGTCCTCAGTACAGAAGAGACATAGACTTGTTGGAGCACATCCAGAGAAGGGCTACAAAAATGACCCACATAAAGGAACACCTCTCCTATGAGGATAGGCTGAGAGAGCTGGGACTGGTTAACCTGGGGAAGAGAAGGCTCTGAGATGACCTGATAGTGGCCTTTCAGTATCTAAAGGGGAGCTACAGGAAAGAAGGGGACAGACTCTTTAGCAGGGTCTGTGGCTATAGAATGAAAAGAAATGGCTTCAAACTCAGGGAGGGTAGATTTAGGTTAGATATAGGGAAAAAATCTTTTACAGTGAGGGTGGTGAAGCACTGGAACGGGTTGCCCAGTAATGTGATTGATGCCCTGTCCCTGGAAACTTTCAAAGTAAGGCTGGGTAAGGCCCTGGGTAACCTGATCTAGCTGTGTTTTTATATTACATAAAAATAATTTGATGTAGTATGGAGAAGTTGGAATACTCGACCCTTCATTTTCACATGATTCTGGGATTGAAGATTTCTGATATAGCTGATAGGTTACTATTACCAAGTTGTAACAATAGCAAAAAATATACTACAATCTTTGGAAGGATCTATACTATTAATGCAATTGTTCAGATTATTAAAAAAAAGAATTAGTGAATTCAAACACAATTACATTAATAGAATGTTGTCATTAAACATGAAAGATACCTTTACAGTACAACAGAATCTGTCATTTTTAGCATATGCAGTTTTTTCTTAAGTTTATATTTTTTATTTGAAATAGAGAAAAGTGTGTTTGAGTGAGATAGAAGAAAAGGCTTTTTACAAGTAAACCTGGCAACTATTTTTAAATTATTTCAACACACATATCTCTCAGAATCTAGGATTTTCAGAAATTTTCACAATATTATAAAGTGAAATGTTTCTTAAAATTGCTGAATGTGATAGTTATGTCCTATTCCTTCACTGAGCTATAAGAATGTCTGAAAGAGAAAAGCATATATTTGCAAACTTATACAGGGAGGAGGAACTTTGGGATGCTAACTCCACTGAATATTACACAAGGAACTCATAGAATCATGGAATCATTAAGGTTGGAAAAGACCTCTAAGACCGTGGAGTTACAGCGTCAGTGGGTAAGTGAAGAGCAATTGACATCATCTACCTGGACTTGTGCAAAGCATTTGACACTGTCCCTCAGGACATCCTGGTCACCAAATTGTAGAAAAAAAATGCATTTGATGGATGGACCACTCGCTGGATAAGGAATTGGCTGGATGGGGCTTTGAGCAACCTAGTCTAGTGGGAGGTGTCCCTGCCTATAGCAGGGGGGTTGGAACTAGATGATCTAAAAATCCCTTCCAACCCAAACCATTCTATAATTCTATGATCATCTCATCCAACCGTCTACACACCGCCAATGTTTCCCCACTAAACCATGTCACTAAGTACAACATCTCCAATTTTTTTTTAACATCTCCAGGAATGATCACTCCACCAACTCCTTGTGCAACCTGTTCCAGGCTCTCTTAGAGAAGTTTATTTTCTAATATCCAACCTGAACCTCCCCTGGTGCAACTTGAGGCCATTCTCTCTAGTCCTGTCACTAGCTACCTGGGAGAAGAGGATGACCCCCCAAATAGCCACAACCTCCCTTCAGGCAGGTGGAGAGAGCTAGAAGGTCTCGCCTGAACCTCCTCTTCTTCAGGCTAAATAATCACAGTTCTCTCAGATTCTCCTCATAAGATTTGTGCACCAGACCCTTCACCAGCATCACTGCCCTTCTCTGGACACACTCATGGCCTTGATGTCTTTCGTGTAGTGAAGGGCCCAAAACTGAAAACAGTGCTTGAGGCGTGGCCTCATCAGGGCTGAGTTCAAGGGGTTGATCACATCCCTGGTCCTGCTGGCTATGCTATTTCTGATACAAGCCAGGATGCCATTGGCCTTCGTGGCCACCTGGGGACAATGCTGGCTCATTCAGCCAAGCATCTACCAACACCTGCAGATACTTTTCCTCCACACAGCCTTTAAGCCACTCTGCACCGTGCATGGGGTTGTTGTGACCAAAGACCAGGACCTGGCACGTGGTCTTGTTAAACTTCATCCCGTTGATCTTGACCCATCGACTGATTCAGCCTGTCCAAATCTCTCTATAGGGCCTTCCTAATCTCAGACAGATGAACACTTCTCCCAATTGGGTGTCTGCAAGCTTACTTAGAGTGCACTCAATTCCTTCATCCAGATTATCAATAAAGATATTAAATAAAATGGGCCTGAATACCAACCCCAGTGGAACACCACTAGTGACTGATCACCAGCTGGATTTAACTTCATTCACCACCATTCTCTGGGCCCAGTCATCCATTCAGTTTTTAACCCAGTGAAGAGTACACCTGTCCAAGGCATGGGCTGCCAGCTTCTCCACAAGAATACTGTGGGAGATCATGTCAAAGGTTTTGCTTTTGGTAGACTACATCAACATCCTTTCCCACATCTACCAGGAGGATCACTCAGTCACTGACTAACTGCCTGCTCCTGTGCCTTTAAGACTTACTTCTTGAGGGGCTTCTAGCCTTCCTGGATCCCTCCGCTCATCAGGACTTGACTCCCAAGAAACTCTCCCTACTAGTGTCCTGAACAGTTCAGAGTCTGCCCTCCAGAAGTCTGAGGTAGCAGTTTTGCTGGCCCTCTCCTGACTTCACCAAGAATAGAGACTCTATCTTTTCTTGGTCACTCTGTCCAAGACAGCTCCTGACCTCCACATCTCCCAACAGTCTTCTCTGTGAACAGCAGTTCTAGTGGGGCACCTCCCCTGGTAGTCTCTCTTACCAGTTGTATCAGGAGGTTATCTTCCACACAGTCCAGAATCCTCCTAGACTGCTTCCTTTGCTCTGTATTTTATTTTTAGCATATACTGGGGAAGTTGAAATCACCCATGAGAACAAGGGCTGGAAATTGCAAGACTTCTGACAGTTGCTCATGGCATGCCTTGTCCATCTATTCATCCTGGTTAACTGGTCCATAAAAGAAATCCACAAAGATGTCAGCCTTGTTGGCCTTCCTCCAATCCTTATCCACAGAGACTCAACCTTATCATTCCCAGCCCTGAGTTCAACAACGTCGAAACACTCTCTAACATAGAGAGCCACACTACCACCCCTTCTTCCTTGCCTATCCCTTCTGAAGAGCTTAAAGCCATCCATTGCAGCACCCTGGTTATGGGTATCTGGTTATGGTATCCCACCATGTTTCCCTAATGGCAACTAAGTCATAGTTTGCCTGCAGCGCAATGCCCTCCAGCTCCTCCTGTTTGTTGCCTGCATGCACTGGCATAGACACACTTCAGCTGAGCCCCTTGCCTCATCCCTAACCCTGGCATTGTCCCCCCAGGCTCATCTCTAGCAGGCTTCCTTTTATCCCCTTCCTTCTTCATTCAGTTCCCAGCAGTTTCTCATTTTCGAAGCAGCATATTCTCTGTATGCGGAATGAAGGAATGTGTGAATAAGGAAATAATAGGAAAAATGTCCTATGCTTGTAAAAGATTCTTAGTGTAGTATTTTTTAGAATGTAGTATACAACTAGCTATTGCAAAGCAGGTCTCTCAAAGGTGTCTCAGCTAGAATTGTGTGAATAGAATGAAAATTAGAAGAAGCAAAGGAGCAAAATGGCTTTTTTTTCTTCTTTTTTTCTATTTTGAAATTAAAAAGATATATAGCCCTTTGTTACAGCAACCAATGAGCAAATAGAGAAAAAGGGATGTATTCCATCGTAAACACTTTTGTGAAAGTATACCCCTTTATTTTTTCACCTTAACCAACAACATATTGTGAATTTAGATCAAATTAAATGATTAAATAAACAAAACTCCATTTTTATCAAGGTCATCCTTAACCAAAAAGAACAACAAAAAAGAAAAATGTTTCATCAAGCTCCAAATTTGTAAGCATCACAGAACTGAGAGGAAAAAAAAAAAAGCAGAGCAGAACAAATTTTATTTTTGGAAAGTCATCTTTACTGTTGTAGATTGTCTTTCTTCAAAAAGCAATACCAAAACCACGCTTTAACATACAAAATATCTCAGAGTCAGAAAACATGCTGAGACTCAGCCAACACCCATATTATTCAGAAATATACTGAGCTAGCCACTCAGATTACTTTGCAGCTAGAGAAGAGGAAGAAAGGAAGATGAAACAGTAATATTCCTCCTGAGTAGCTCATTTAAATCAGTTAGCAGACTTTGAATGGAGGCTGGAATGTGCTATTATCTCTGCTGTTTACAGTTTAGCATAAATATCCTTCTTCAGCACTGGAAGTGTGCACACTCAAGAGTATTTGAGCCTAGGCCTGCAAGACATCCTAGCTGAGAGGAACGTTTCTTAGGGACTCGGGTGCTTTTCTAGCTGGAATTTCTCAGACTCATTAATCAGCTTAAAATTCAAATTATAGGAAATGTGCTACTTCAGGTAACGTTTGGATATGGATATCTGTCCCCAAAGCAAAGAGAAATTCAGCTTCTGCTAATGATCAACTCAATTTAAGCAAAAAATTACTATATAAAATAAAGAAAATCATTAATATAGAATACTTTAACTTATTTTCAATAGTACTTTTAATTACAATAGGACTAGTTTTACAGATAAGGTAATAACTGTATAGGGAAGGAGTCAGCAACTAGACAGAGTTCCTGCTGTACCAAGAAAATCTACCGTTTACTCCAAAATTAAAAGTTCAAGTAAACAAGTTTTTTGAACATAAAGTAAATGGAAAAACTAAACTCCTTTCCAAGAAATAGGGGACAGAAAGTGTTTTCCTTTTGGAAATAAATAATCTGTGACACTTCTCTACACATGTTATGTATTTTTAAGGTATCTATCACAGTAATCTATAAACACTAACATTCTTGCTTGTCTTTTATTCCTCATGATTCTCTTTCCCTATAGTCTCATCTGTTCCTGTGTTGACATAAAGATAAATCCTAGTGGTGCACTGTTTCTTTCCTTTTGCTGGCACTGCAAATTAGAATTCAAGAAACACAGAAGAGGAAAAGATTTCTTGTTGCTATCATTGTACAAATAACACTGTGGTGTTAAAATTTTTGAAGACTGTTGTCCTGAAAGGCGTTGGGTTTTGTTATTTTTTTTTGTTGTTGTTTTAACTGTAAGTCTTGCAAGGAATCTTGTCCATATATTTACAGATAGTAAAAAATTAAACTCTAAAAAGCACCTTTCAGAGCACAGCAACTTCTCAGAAGATAATAATTCTTTTCTAGTTAGTGAGAATAGGTTGTTTTCAAATTCAAAGCAATATACTTTAAGAAAGTATATTACAATTGAAAAAACTGATAACATTCTGGAAAACAATGTTAATCTGTTTTCAATAATTCCTTATAAGATATTTACAGTTTGTGTACTTCTCCCCACATAACAAATAATCCGAGTTAATTGGAACAAAAGTAGAGTATTTGTCAGAGTAAAGAAAGTGACTATTTTAAAACATAATTTGGCATGCAATGAATTTAAGTAAGTGAATGAAAAATAGGTAACGTTAATGAAAATATTCCGCAATCTTGATATAAATCTACAGTAGCATTGCTAAAATACAAACTGGAATCAAAATATCAGGAGCTCAAATGGCCAATCCCCAAATTGTGATAAATTTATTATGTCTAAAGGAATTTTGAAGCTGATCTTTTAGTTAGTATTATTTATTTCAACCACACTCTTATCTGTCCATTTACATCATACTTGGAGTATGCCTTTTGCCATGATGAAACACATCTAATCATTGTACTTGGGACCTCAGCTGAAGAATCTAGTTGGACAAGCTCTTTCACACTGAGAGACTTCAAATAATTCACAATGTTATTTTATTGATGTTTTTACTCTTCACCTGTTGGCTTCAATTTCACCTAGCTTTTACTTCAGAAATGCAAATAACTTTCACTGCATTTTCATCCTCTTTAAGCCTTACTTACAATCTTATAGACTTCAGGTATCTTTTGTCAACACTGAAATTCTTT
This sequence comes from Numida meleagris, assembly GCF_002078875.1. Lineage (NCBI taxonomy): Eukaryota > Metazoa > Chordata > Aves > Galliformes > Numididae > Numida > Numida meleagris. The sequence continues at coordinate 156,008,227 of NC_034409.1, read as the reverse complement.
TTTTAGTGTATTATTTTCACATACAGAAACCTTAGTGTTGACAAATCATCCTCTTTACCTTTCCTACTTCTGCTGTATACTTTTTGAACCAAAGAATTTGAATTGTTCAGAGTAATGCAGGTACTACATGAATTTGAAAGAGAAATTCCAATTAAACAACAAACTGTCACGATGAAAACAGTCAAAAACTGGAACAGATTGCCTAGACTCTCTGTGCATTCCTTAGAGAATGAAAGACCTGTTGGGTTAAAGCTGTGAATGATCTGGCATAATCATATAGTTATCTCTATTCTGAACAGGATGATTCAACAAAGACTAAAGATTCAATTGCAATCAGAATTATTGCATGATTCTATCCTACTCATTAGAAGAAACAATTACTTCATTCCAATCCTAAAACATCAATAAAACTTTATTTACATTTCATGGACACTTCTGAATATCAGTAATATATTTATTTTGATGGAAATTAAAACAGATACAAAGAGCACAATAACCTTGTTTGATAGAGTAAATTCTCTGCTACAAAATAGTGTTTTTCAACATAGTCACTACTAATAGCTATGCATTTTCACCAGCGATGAACAAGAACCTGCATGTTGTGCTCATAATAATCTGCACTAGTGGAGGTGGCTCACTGTTTGAACTCTATGGAGTTATGATGGAGTCATTGTTAGTCCATCTTTCATTGACTGGAACAGATGGAAGTCATAAGGCACTAAATCCAGACTATACAGTAGTGTGGTAAGACAGTCCAGACAAAACTGGCTATGTGCTCCGCAGTCTTCAAATTGGTTATGGGGCCTGGCATTATTGTATTGCAAGAGAAAGGTTGTCTTCTTTTCTGGCCTGATTCTGCAAGTTCAAGCCTTCAGCTTAGTTAGTGTTGAGATATAGCAGTCAGTGTTGATGGTTTGTCCAGGTTTCATGAAATCCAGACGGATCATCCATTTCCTATCCCAAAAGACAGTGCACATCACTTTATCTGCTGAGGGCTGTCTCCTGAACTTTTTCTTCGATGTGGGATTCACATCTCACCACTCCATGAACTGCCATTTTGATTCTGGCCCATAGTGGTGACATTACATCTTGTCACTAGTAAGTTATGATCCAGGAAACTGTCACCTTCAGCTTTTTATTGGTTCACTTGTCCCTGACAAACTTGCATATGGTGTTCTTTTGTTTCTATGTGAGCATTTGTGGGACCCATCTGGAACAAACTTTGTGATATTCCAATGTTGCCACCATCATTTCCAATGCATTGAAGCTGATATTCAGCTATGTACATACAGTTCCCTGGTCATAATATGCTGATTCTCATGGATGAATTGATTGAGACTCTCTTCATTTTGTGGTGTGATAGCTGTAGATGGCAATCCAGAATGTGGCTTGTATTTCATGTCACTGTTACCACTGCTGGAACGCACTACTCACTACCTCACAGTGCTCACATCCACTGCTTGGTCTCTATAAACATTCAATAAGCATCAATGAATGTCAATGTGTGCCATTTGTTCTGCCTGGAGGAATTCAGTGGTACACCTTTGGTTCATGTACACTTCCATCTCAGATGTCATATTGTCAGACTGGCCCTCTACTGCCATCTGTTTCGCAATAAATAAATAAATAAATAAATAAAATAATGGAATATTGGTGGGAAGGTTCAATTCTGCTGTCATACCACCATCTGCCTCTGACACTGTGGGCCAACATAATAAAGTAGGAGAGATTACTTTCAGAGCAGCCCTCAAATAATTTATGAATACAGTTTACAGATCTCAGCAGATATCTGTATCTGTTAGATTACTTTAAGCATTCAAAATATTTGAATGCTTAAATCATATCTGTTAATCAGCCTAATATATGTTATTACTGATTTATACATATATATTTTTTTAGGTTCTTGAAAAGCCTGTTGTGAGAGACATTATTTATCTCTCTATTCACTATTTCCAGTATTACTACAGTTTAGTTAACTTTGCTAGACATAGGTGTCACACTTATTTACCACTGATGTCATGGAATGTGCCAAGTTTCTCTTTGCCAAAAAAAACCGCAAAACTTTACCTTTTGTGTTCCTCTGGGAAAGAAATTGATTTAATGAAGAAGCTAAACTTTTTCATTGATATTTCATCTGTTTCAAAGCTGAATGTCATTAGAATCCTTTGGTAAATAACATTGGGCCCAAAGTAATTTCTTACACTTAACTTTCTGCACCACGTTAAAACAAGGCATATAAATGTATCCTCCAGACAAACCCTCAGACATCATTAAAAAACGAATGGAGAAGGTCTTATTAGGAATATATATCTTCTCTGAAACTTCATTTTATTCCTTGAATGCTTGTTTAGCCTTTAGTCTTCTTAGCTTTCTCCTCCATATGTCTTTGGAAAAGCATGTATTTTTTTTCTTTTGCAAGCTTGCCTCAAATCCTATTTTGTTTTAAACCATTCATATTCTGACACAAATTTCTGAATTCTTCAAACATTCAAATGTTTTCCTAGGCTGTTCTACAGAAGTTATCACAAGAGAACACATCAATTTCCAGTCTTAAATATGATGGGGAACAAAAATTACAGGGAGGGCGTAAGGTTTTAAAAGTTACTATGTACAATATTTCATTACCTGTAAATGTAAGAATTCAATTTGCATAACTTTTAGATAGTCTACCAGCTACAAGTCATGCATGAGCAAGAAATTGTGTAATCAATTTCTACATAGAAGAAGGAACAAGGATTTGTCTTTGAAGTTTCCTCCTTGCTCCAGAAAATCATAAAACTATCAGAAGCATTGCAATTTTGAGGAGTGCCTTCAAGTTGTAAGGCTCTTCATTTACTTCGAGAGGATATGCTCAAATGCTAGAAAGCTATGTTTTCAAAGAAGCTCATATGTCCTCTGCTGGAGTGATTGAATCAGTACAAAAGAGACCTGTGGAGACTGACATTTCCAGCCTCCCTGTTCAGAGTGGGGATTATTGGAGACTATAGTCCAGTCAAGTTTTCATATCTCCAAAGGAGACTCTACAACCTCAGTGCAAACTGATCCTCCCTTACAGAACAGGAAATAGACAGAAAAGCAGAGAAGTAGAAAAATGAAAATATATTCTGTTTAAAACAAATTTTAAGTACTCCAGTTTGTACTCATTGCCTCTTGGCAAAAGTTTAGCTTATAAATTTAGCCCCTTTCAGTTTTTTCAGGCATTGATAGCATCCCTCACATCCCAATCTCTCTCTTTTCCAAGCTGAATAGTCCCAGCTCTTTTAGCATTTCCTCATATATGAGATGCCCCAATCTCTTAACGGCCCTTTATTGGACTCTATCCAGTAGCTCACTGTCTCTAACCAAATATTTTCTTTGTTGAGTACAAGGTCCAGCAGAGCATGTTTTCCTATCAGCTCTTTGATAAATTATGTTATAAAGTTGTCAACAAAGAACTTCAGAATTCTCTTGGCTTTCCTGGACCCTATGCTGTACTTCCAGCAGATTGATTAACATATCCCACAAGGGCCAAGGTCTGCAAGCATGAGGCTCCTTATCAGAAGTCAGCAAAGCTCTGTTTATCACCTGTCAACGGTTTATGGGCGTTAGGCCCGATTCCGTGACAAAGGGGACGGGGGACCCAAGCGCCCACGCCCCAGGAAAAGGGGAAAGGGGAAAAGGGTAGGGAGATGGCCCTGAGAGCAAAGAACAGCGACAACAATCTGAGGAGAAACAAACTAATTTACTAAATAAAATATCGGAATGCAAAACAACACACTATAATACAATATAATTACAATTTAAGCCGATAAATCCAATACAAAGAGAGAGAATGTCCCAAAATCAAGGTAGGCCTTACTCTACTACCGACGATAAGACGGCTGGAGAGTGAGGTGCTGCCAAGACGAGAGACGGCGGAAAAAGGGACGAGGTCTCGTGATCTGCAAGTTTTTATACTGCGAGCTTTTATCTTTTCCCTCCGGCTGGAAAATGGTAACAGAGGAGCAAAGTGCCGTGGGGAATGTAGTAGTCCTTCTCTTCTGAGAACCAGGTACATCCACTACATGATGTTATGATGTGGAATACCAATAACCGAAAATCATAAAACCATGACATCACCTTTGTCTCCTCTGTTTGTATAAAGGGCAATTCCTCTCTTTCCCTTCCTGATCTGTTTTTCCTGGAGTGCCTATATCCCACTCACGGAAGCACTCCAGTCATATGAATTATCCCACCATGTTTCCGTGAACTCAATAAAATTGTAATAGTTGATCTGCATGCAGACTTACAGTTCTTCTTGTTTGTTCCTCATCATATGTGCATTAGAATACAGTTGTTTCACAGAGAAACCCACTACTATTCATTTCCTGGAAAAGTTATAAGAGTTTTTTCCACAATGCTTTCCTTTAGGCATTTCCTGATTTATGTACATAAACTTGAGGTGACCTCACTTCAGCCCTGGGCAAATGATGTGTACCCAAATCCTCTTCACCTCAAAGAGAAATTGTGAGTCTGTAAATGCAGAACATAAAAGAAAAAAAAAGCATTTTAGTAAATATGCAAACATGACTTGAATTAAAGCAAGCATGCTCTCAGTGAACCAAAGTCACAGAGTTACCTAGACATTTGAGAACCTAATTTTAACTAATTTTAGTGTGGTGGCTTACAGTCACAATCTACTGTTTTGTTTTAATGAGCTATGAAAACAATTTAGAGACTAACTTATAACTTTATTCCAGACTGCTTTTCCATTACTTCATACTGTTTAACTAGCCATGAATAAGTCTGTAGGTTCATAGGGTAATTTAGGTTACTGGGGAACTCAGGTCTTCAAATACCTTTCTTATGTTTTTGGAAGGTTGGAAAGGACTATTTTTTCCACAAAGTTTGTTTTCATTTTTATTCTAAATTGACTCTGTTCTTCTAGTGTTCCTACACAAATTCTTTATATCTAAACTTGATATATCCAAACAAGGCTATGACATTCTATTTTACAACTGTAAACTGTTTATCTCATACAGAAAATCTACTTGTAATTACTAAATTATTTACTAAATAAATGTTTACTAAAAGTAAGAATTGCAGCACATGATTGCACAAAGTTACATTAAATCTGAAACAAATTTAAGGCATAGTTACCTGGCTACTAAACAATCTCTGTCACTGCAAAATAAAGACAATCTAAAATAATTTCCATCTAAAACAAACATTAAGGTTGTTAAGAAAGTCATGGAATCCAGTAGACTCCATAGTCTCATGTCTCCCTCCTCACAGCTGGAGCCCTTCTTGGTTTCCTTCAGATAGAGAAGTCTCCATCCCAGTCTGTTAGCTGAGGTGTCTCCTCTCATTATTGGAGGAGATCGTTCAACATATGTATACCTGGAGGAAGACTGAGGCAGCAAGAGGCCACCTGCTGCCCATTTGATTTATTACAAATTCTAAGCAGCTAGAGAATGTGGGGAAGATGGGGAAGTTAGCGATAGTAAAAAGAGAAATCCTAGTGAATGGTTTATAAAGCAGGGATAGTCACCACCAGGGATCCAGTGATGTTTTTTTGGTCTGTAGGGAGGCACCAAGTCAGTCAGCAATGTCTTGTTGACCTGCTCAGCTGCAGTTTGGTGGAGGGGGTACCCATTCTACCTTGGAACTCTTCAGGTTTTTATCTTCTTCATAGCGTAATTTTGGTTGCCAGGAGCAGCAGTGGTTGTCAGGGGCATTTATGTTTTTTTCATCGGGGCGACGGTAGTTGCCTGGGGTACTTATGTTTTCTTCATCAGAGGCCACAGTATGTCTGTAGTACATGCCCCTCCCATTGGGTAACTGGCAGTTGGTCATGAGATTGTCAAATGGTGGGCTGCTAGGTATGCATATTGACTGCAAGGTGGTCCTCTCCTCCAAGATGACCCCCATAAGTCAGCTTAACTGCCCAAAAGGTGCAATGGTCAAAAGCAGTTTCTCCTGGTCACCCAGCTGTTTATGTTTCTCTTACCACTGTGCTCATGGTAAACATTAACCCCAAAAGCTTGTTGAGCAGGTTACATCTCAGATGGGTGCCACTGAAAAAGCTTTGAGCCAAAAATTGTTCCAGCTTCTCACATGAGGCAGCTGCTTTGTTGTTTGCAAATTCATTCAGTAACAAGGCTGATTGTGTACTTAAGAGAAGCAAATGCAGACAGGACATGAATACAGTCAGCCACATAGACTGCAGGAGACTACAGTTAGCAGCACCCACATGTAACAAGGCCTCACATATAGTGTAAGTACTGACGTCAAAGTTCTGCTCTGGTAAGTTCATTTCTGGTACGGTCACCAGTGAAATCACACTTGCCCCTACTGCTGTGATTCACAAGCACAATCATACCATATTTCACATGAGTATTAGTACAGGCCTTCACCCTAATACTAAATTCCAGACCCTGAGCTCTCTTACCAATTGAGTTTCCTTGTCCACCCAACTTGAAGTGTACTAGTGAATTGCATGTACACACAGAGATGATTAAATTTTGTAAAAAACAAACACACTTTTAGATTTTTCTAGTTGCCAGAACTTCATGCACATTTCCTGGACTTTCCAGTCACTGACACAGACCATAGCACCATGTGAACTGCAACTCTTTCTCAAATTGATGACAGTCATAACCATCCTTCCATGCCAGTTCATCCTGCTGCTTACACATATACATATAGCCCTGTGACCGATGGCCTTTTGCCTATTTGCTGGTGCTTAGATATTGCAGTATATGCTTTGATTCCTCTAGGTTCTAGCATGTGGGCCTACCTAGGGCTTGTAGGCATTCCTCAGTTGTTCACCCTCCACACTCCCATTATATACCTCTCTCTCCATTTGAAGGCACCTAAACCTATGGATCCCATGACTCACAGATCTTTCTCCAGTTGCTGGTACTCAGCCATTGTAGAACAGAGTGACATTACACAGAAAATGTAAAACAACGATTTTCAGTAAGAAGTTTGCAATGATCAGGCATTGGACTTAGTTTGGCAAACACACTGACTGTCAATTTACTTACACATGATCTATTCCTTGTATTCACCCTTCTTTCTATTTTTCTACAGTTCCTCTCTGACCCACACCTTTTCTCCCTTTGATCCGTCCCTTAAACATCCTATAATAAGTTTTTCACTGGTCCAGTGTCCGTCCTCAAGGATCACATAATACTCATGTTAGTCTTGATTCACCCTTCTTGCCATTTAGAAAGTTCAAGCTGACCTTCTTCAAGGCTAGGCTATGCCTGAGTTGTTTTGTTAATGGTCTATCTGTCAATGGCTGAAGAGTTCAGGTCTTCATTACTGCATCTGTCATCACCTGCTTCTTAGGTTTGTATATCCACACATTTAATTTATCAATTTCTTTTTTTCTTTTCATTATTTCATTTATGCTGAGTAGTCCTTAAGTAGAGAACTTAATGAGGCAGAAGCTCTCATATTCCACTTATCATAAGTTCAGAGGAATCCTGAGGACTAGAACTGCCAGGACTAATACTGTAAAACCACGTTTGCCAAGTTAGAGTAGGACACCATCAGGAGCTGCAGGAACTTCTTAAGAGCAGGCAAGCCTTGAGCCAAGATTGACCCTGGCAAGCAAAGTACTCTTACTGATGGAACATGGTTCTGTGGGCTCAGCAGAAGCCCCATGGCTAGTAACAGGGACTACAGACATCTTGAACATAGAAAGTAATAAGACTGGGACATCATAGTTCCAGAGGATTGGGAGCGAAAGGAGACAGTGTCAGAAAAACATTATGTAGTTAAGGCTGCAACATGAGTGCTAAGTCCATCCAGTAGACCAAACCTGAGACAAGCTGCAACACAGGTCCAAGGTGCCCATCCAGAAGATAAGCTACCAGCAATACAGGACCAGGAGTCATGGCTAAAAGCAGGGCTGAGCACAGGCACTCCTATTGCTCAGGGCAAGTGTGGGTACCCAACCTTGATCTTTAACAAGTCCCCGGGCCAGAGAGTGTGGGTGAGGTGGATCTCAGTTTATGATGATCAGGGTCATGAAAGTGTGTTAGTGTGCTCGGAGCTTTGATGTGTTCAGTCTGAAATCCTGTCAGTTCTCTCATTCATAGAAAATAAGAAAATGTTATTTTTTTTTCTATATAATTTATTCACTTTAATCCATTGTGCTTTTATTGTCAGCTTCTGAAATGTACCTGATTTAGACTCAGAATCAATTTTTTTTGTGTATTTCATGTGTTATAATAGGCGGTTGCGAGGATACGAGATGTAACGAGAAAGGCCCCTCCCCGAAGGAACAAGGACTAGTCAACCAAAGAATGCACCTGTGATGCAAGAAAAATGGCAAACTAAGATGATCCGATAAGCTAACTTTTGATATGTCAATAGATGGAAATACTGCTTCATGCTTCACTGCTACATGCCTCAGCAAAAATATCCAATCAGCATTAAGGGAGTAAGCTTTAGATGGCAATAGTAGATTACAAGTATCATAAAAGGAGTGTTACACTTTTGAATAAAAAGAAGCTTTTCTTGCTGCTATTATGGTGTGTGTGTGTGTGAGTGAGTGTATTTTCATTCATGTGTGTTTATTTCAGGTGCTTAGAGCATAGGTAATTTCTCAGTTCTAAGATATACTTCTTTACTCATAAAACTGGCAGGATACAAACAAATTTTTCAACAGAAATTTCTCACACAGAAGTAAAAGCTAAGTTAAAGTTTATATGTAAATAAGATGCGATTTTCTCCAATATCAAGCAGATTTTATTCTTCAAACAACTATGAGCATAAGTTATCACAGTTTTCAGTTAATTTTACAATATAAATTTTAATTATTTACATTATATTTTTGTGTGCTTCCATTTATGTTACCTTGTTTGTGCAAAATCTAATCCTATGAAGGATGGATAAAGGCCTTAATATCTTCATGTTAAGAAAGCTGTAAAAAATAAAACAATCTTCCTCTTCATCTTGAAAATGTAATTTATTGGAAATTGTCAAGATTATATTTGAGGAAAAAAAATTGATTATCAAATCAGTTTATTAGATAGCGCATACATGACTATGTATATGAACATATACTACATTTAGATATATGTACTTATATTGTAGAAATAGTAGAAATTCCAGAAGAATAGTCCCAGAAGCAGACTGCTAATCAACAGTATTCTGCATATTTGCAAATATGTTGGCATGCCTAATGAGTTAGTGTGAACACTAAGAAAGAATCAAAATTCTGGTACCGTATTTGCTATCTCTCAGGTGGATCAGTACACAGAAATATTTATACATACATGCATACATTATCACTGGAAAAAACTGCTATGAAATACATGAGTAACATATTTTTTCTCTTTTTTTTAATGAACACTTATATATGATTTTTCTTCACATTTCAGCTATTCATCTTAAAACTTCCGTCAAGTAATCACATACAGACAAATAGACTATTCAGAGCTGACTAGTGCAAATATTTAAATAACAATAGATTCTTTAAAATAATGTGTATATATTTTTTATGTTGCCTATTCCATTTTCCCTTTCTAAGTCATTATTATTAGAAAAAAGTGAATAAATCATCTGTTTAAATCTGTAATCAAGTCACCCTTGGACATTAGTAACAAATCGTGTGTTAATACAACGTCATTCATATGTTAGTAGGGATAGATTGATCTACGTTTAGCAACTGTAAGGAACTGGTCTAATAGGATAGATTCAAGTATGAGAGCTTGAATTTGCAGGAGCTGCAACCAGAATTGTATAGATTTACTAATGTCACTGAACCATGTTTACAGTTATATAATAAAAAGAATAGGAAGAAAGATACAAACGGACAATTGGAAAATAGTGGAATTTTTGCAGCATTCAAAATATTGCAGTTTTCATTTTATGTTTAGCAGAAATGTATTGTGACACTTCTACTACCTCACTCTTTTTATTCTTCAGCTTTTGAATGCTTACAGCACCATGATTTATTATCTGCAACCAGTTGTTCTGCAAAGTAATTCTCAAACCATTTAATTTCTTTCATTAGCTCTTCCCCTTGTTTCTCTCCTTCACCCTTAATCTCCCTCACTAACCTCTCCTTTTAATTTTCTTTTCCTCTTTAAACATTGTATTCAGAATGTCCTCTACAGTTTTAAGAGCAAAATCCCCAGGCATTCACCTTTCTATTCTTCAATAAAACTTTACTTGCAAAGAGTGTAACTATCTCAGCATGTTATTAGTCAGTCTTGAGAAAAAGAAATGCTGCAGTGCTAAATGGAGTCATTAAAATGTCTAGTGACAACAATGAGTGTTTGAGGAAGCTGAAGTTTCCTATTTGCTAGCCTAATAGGTATGTTAGGGCCATCTTTCTTCTGTGGAGAAGATAAAAAGAAAATATTCAGAATTTGCCTGTTTTCACTCTCCTCCATTGCACTTCTTATACCCTGATTTCATTCTCCTTCTTCCACTGCTGGAAAACTGAAGTCTGCTTCACATTCCATTTAAGTCAGTGAGTTTTAACATCAATGTCAATGAGCTGTTCATATCAGACTCTTGGAAAAGGAAGTGATTCTGTGCTGAGCAAAATGCTCTTTGTCTCCAAGAATGTTAAGTGTACCAAGTCTAGTGTCTACTTGCCCAGTGCCTTGTTGCAATGGGATTCCTTAGGTCAGGCATGTCCAACCCATGACCCACGGCTGCATGCAGTCCAGCTCATCTCGCACTGCAGCCTGGGTCCCCTGCTGCCGCATCATCGTGGTGGCAGCTCTACCCAGCTGAGCGGCCCGGCACGGCCCTGGGACACAGGGAGGGTGCCGTGCAATGCTGACAAATAATGTGGCACTGTGCTTAATTTGCAAGGGAATAGTGTCAGTTTTCAAAGATTACAATTTGAAAAGACATTATATGCAAAAATATGCTGTCAAATTTGATGTATATCAAGGAATGCTTCATAAAGACAAAACAGCGGAACTGAAAAAAGTCTGTCATCTCAACAAAATATGTTGTAAAAAGTTAAAACTTAAATGGACTCTGTTATGAAAGCCAGTTACGTGGTAGCAAATCTGACTGCAAAAAAAAAATCAAAGCCCTTTCCCAATGGTGAGTTTGTTCAGCAATGTATGGAAAGCACAACAGATATAACGTGTCCTGATAAAACAAAAAACAACAACAACAAAAACACAATTTTTTCTAAAATTAGTTTGTCTCACTAGACTATAGCCAGGTGAACTGACGAAATAGGAAAATATATTGAAAAAAAAATTGGAGAGTAAACTACTGATTTCAATTTTTTTGCTTTGGTGATAGATGAAATTACTGATGTTACAGGTACAGCTGAACTTTCTTTTTCCATTAAAAGTATTGATAATGGATAAAATATCACTGAAAAAATGGCTTCTTTGATGCCATTGAAATACAGATCTAAATCTCTTGATTTGTATGAAGCAGTAAAAAAGTACATTAAAGCAACTTTCTTTTACCTTTGTCAATATATCTGGTATAGCTACTGATGTTGCCCTAGTGACGGTTGGTAAAAAAGAGAGATTTATAAAATGAATAGAAGATGATGCAGCTACCACCAGTTACTCACATTTGATGAAGTATCACTGCATCAGACATCAAGAACATTTATATGCAAAAGTTTTAAAAATTGCTAATGTCATGAAAATCGTCATCAAAGTTGTGAATTTCATAAAATCCAAGGGACTGAATCATCGCAAATTCTAGGAGCTCATTAAAAGTATGGATGTTGATTATAGGGTCATCATTTACTTTTCTGAAAGAAGGTGGTTAACCTGGGGTAAAAAGCTAGAAAGACTTTGCAAAGTTACATCAAGTCTTTAATGAAATCAAAAGGAAAATGTGTGCCAGAACATGAAGATTAAAAATTTATTACTTTTTGTGGATTTGACTGCTCATTTAAATCAGTTAAATGTGTATCTCCAAGGTGAAAATCACCTTGTATGTACTGTACTTCAGACAATAACAGTGTTTGAAATGAAACTAAAACTATGGCGAGCTGAAGTTATGGCAAATAAGTTCATGTATTTTGATACATTAGCTAAACATAGTTCTGTGAAAAGTGAAAAATATGCAGTTATGCTTTGCATTTTGATAAAGAAACTTGAGTATAGGTTTCAAGATATCAAAAAAAATCTTTTTTTTTTTTTGTATATTTGCATTTCTGCTTTCAATCGACATAAACACGTTACTTGCAAATTTTCAAATGGATTATATAGAGTTGCAATCAGACATTCAACTCAAAGAATAATTTGGTCATGCCTCTTTTCTAGACTTTCATCAGCCTATTTTACCAGAGAAAAATATCCCTCACTTCACAGTCATGCCTTATTTGTGTCATCACTTTTTGGCAGTACGTACATTTGTGAACAAATATTGTTGGGGAATGAATGAAGGGATGAACCTTACAGGAAGGGTAATATTTCATCAAAAATCTCTGACGAACACCTGGAGAACTCACTAGGAATGGCAACCACTGCCATCTAACCAGCCTGCATTAGTTTCACAAAAACAAGGTCAAACATTCCACTAGTTTTATGTTTTCATTGTTCCCTGTTTTTTTATGTTTTAATAAAAATACATAAAAAATAAGTTTTGTTACTTAAATTTATTATATATTTTATATGCAGTTCATGGCAATTCCTGTTTGCTCAGTGTGGCCCAGATAAGCCAAAAGGTTGGACAACCATGCTTTATATGGATGTAAACAAGCTAGTTTGGGTACCACTAGAAGAATAAATAGATTAGCACTTAACTCAGGCTTAACCAACCCAGATAAGACGTGGAACATTTTAACTTGAGTCAAGTAGGGTGCTTGTTCAGCTGCAATATTTCCATATATTTAGATAGCTCTTTCAGGGCTGTATCCTGTATTACGGTACCTCACTGTGCCATGGATATACTAGCTAAACATGAAATTAACAGCACTCTTACTGGCTTTCAAGTGGTCTGTCAATTCTCATGGCGTGTTTTGCAGTCTTATACCAAAATGAATTTTTTGTTTTGGAGGAAATGATTGTTTACACGTAAGGATTTTATGCAGTGCATTATTCTATTGGGGAAGTTTAAATAAAATCTAAGCAACAACTGAATGGACACATGGACCTTGCACTTTATTCTTCCTATTGATGTAAAAGTGATTAAAGGAAATTCAGATTAATCTTCATTAACAAGTATTTTTCTGAGCAGAAGAATCAGTTAAGAGTGTGTATAGAATAGGGAAGGTGTATGCAGGGAGGGAATTTGGAGTTTTTAAGAAATTTGAAGAGTATTTTCTTTAAACATAATTATCTCATTTATGTACTGCAGTCAATATGGAGTATATGTTTGTGCAAGAACAAGAATTTAAATAAGTCTAAATTCAGTTCACTGAGCATCCTGATTGCTATTTTCAACCTGACATCTCCATTTCTCTCTGGATATTCATTTTGATCTTCCTGTCAAAAAATGTGGTCCAATTTACACTATAGTAATTCACAGAAAATATAATGCAATGTAAGCTTAGAAAGCCAAGGTCTTAAGGAATTGTTCAGAAAGTTTGTATTTCCTGTGATTAAGCATCTGATTTTAGGAGTGCTAATATAGATTGAGCTATAATCTCCAGTCTGGGCAAAAAAAGTGTCTGATTATAGTTCCATCTGTCATGAAGCCAGGAGAATATTTGCCACATCAGGGAAATCACATTAATGGAATAACTGTAATTATTTGTTTGTTTCTAAAGCCTTAGAGAGTAAATGGGACTCTAGATTAACTTCCTTTTTAGCCCTGGGGATGATCTTCACAGTTAAAATGTTGATCTTGTGCTTATCAGGCTCTAACCTCAGACTTTATAGCTCCATTTTAAAGATTAAAGGTCATGTCTTCTAGCTCATGTTCTGCAGTGTGTAACTGAAGAGGGCTTTTTAGGGTAATGACTGTTCTTCATGCGCTTTGTAGGTTTTGTTTGTCAGTTTTACATAAATTACACTTTATAGAGAAATTGCATACAGAACACTGACATATTTATTATTTGCACTTATTTTTTTTTAAATGTTGATGCTTAAATTAGTTTAGATGCCACATAACTACCACAATTGTCCTTCTCAACAGCCTATTCTATGTATAGATCAAAAGATCTAAAACTCAGGTGTCGCAATCCAAAAAGGTGTGTAGGGGGAAAGCTGTCTGTCTTGTGGTTATATAGAGATTGCAATAGAGAGTTCTAAGGATTCCATGATGCACAAGGACACAGATGCTTTGTTTGCTAAAGATTCCTGTTTGTTATAAATCAGCACAAATCACCACTCACAAGAATGTTATGTTTAATAAAGCAAATATATATATATGTATGTGTGCGTATGGATAAAAAGCTATTACAGATATTATCAGGAAAACAGTAGATATATGTGGAACAGATATTAAGGTTATAGTACCAATTAATAGCAGCAGCAACTGGAAGTAGTAGAAATATGATTTACTCTGGGAAATATCAGTAATGTATCAGCAGATACTCTGTGAGGATAATTACAAGTTCATAGAACTTATCAGTAATGCTGTAACAGTAAAAATACTTCCGGGTTGTAAGCTTTTCAGTACTGTAACAGCAAATAGGTGACACTTTATCAATATTACACTTATGAAGGATTATTTTTATATGCACATATTCATAAAATTAGCAGTACCAAATGCATCACACAGATTCCATAAAAGTGGAAAGAGCAGGGATGGTGGGAGAAAGAATGGTGAAATCTGAAAGCAATCTCTGAAGAGAACCAACCACAAAGGGACAAAAAGTGATTTCTGAAGAGACCAGCAACTCCCAGGATTGAGTGCAGAAGGAGAACCAAAGTAAGAGACAGACTATTGCTTTGAAGTTGATCTGCATCAGAGTGTAGATCATTGCAGAAGTTAGTAGTCAACATCAACATTTCTAGGATGCCCTTAGTTCCCATGCTATATTCCTTTCAGGTTTCAGGCTGGTAGACATGTTCTCTGTGTTTAGCAGACATTTTGTGTCAAAATTCCTCACATTACAGCTAGGTTACCTCCGTAATTGCTCCCATCACCAGGTAAGAAAGAACAAGACCTATGTCACTTTCCAATCAAATCATACAGGTGTCTATTTTTAACAATTTTTCATGCAGTATAAGATTTTTTTAGTACACAAGATATTTTATTTTTTCTTTAAATGCATTCTTGGAGTTGACAGTTATGGACATTAGTGCTGAGATTCATCTACCCTCGCTTTAAACCCCTTAAGTTAGATGTGCATAAGCCAGTGTTACTCCGCTTAGTCCTCTTTCATCAGTTAGATAAATTACCTCCCTGAAGGTACCTATTTCTCTACATGGACTATAATGTGCAGAGATAAATTCCACCTCTGCACTCAGTGATCAGTCCTGAGCATGATACATATACAGTGTCCACTGACAAATTTGTTTTCCTTGTGATTATCTCCTTTCTTCAGAGGTCATCTCATCCTTTTCCCTTGCAGAAAAAAAAAAAAAAAAAAAGATTACCAGTGATATCCTGCAGAACTGAAATAAAGCTGACCCCTTTTAAGAAAAGACTTTGAATTGTTCATATATGCAGTTGGTAAAAATGCAATGTATTAATAATTTAATTTGAATTCACTGTCTTGTTCATCCGTATTTGATGTTGTCTTTTTTAAGTTACCTTTTCTTCTACTCAGCTGTACATAATTAAGATCTATTCATGGAAATTTTTGTTACTGTTGCTGGTTTTAGTCAGTCTTGCTGAAGTATAGTTTGCTGTCATAAGTTTTTCCAACTGTATTTACGAAAATAAGCTGTATAGAGAAATGAAAAAATATTATCGATTTAACTTAGTCTGAAAAAACTATGATGATCACTCCTGTAATTCCCTTAGCAAATATGCTCCGAAAACTTTGAAGAATAGACTGAGCAAGGACTCAT
Organism: Numida meleagris; assembly: GCF_002078875.1. Lineage (NCBI taxonomy): Eukaryota > Metazoa > Chordata > Aves > Galliformes > Numididae > Numida > Numida meleagris. Next base: position 155,992,349 of record NC_034409.1, on the reverse strand, counting down.
GTTATCAAAGGATATAAAAGTCTCTTCTCGCTCTGTTTCCTTTCACCTATTATGTAGCACATAGTCAGTGCTACATAATCCAAGGAAAAAAATCATCCCTGGCTTCAAAATTCCAGGGTGAGCTACTTGCTTTGTTATGAACACTGACTGAAGCATTTTCAAAAATTATTTCTGTAGTATTTTAAGTATTTTCAAAAATGGATCCTAAATGTTTGGCAAAAGGCTAGTAGAAATAACAATAATGTATATATATATGTATATATATAAAAGTAACAACAGAAACAAAGCCCAATCACTGAGACTTTGAGATAACATAAATTAATACACTAGGATGTACATTTTCCAGAAAAAAAAAAAAGAAAAAAAAAAAAAAACAACTCCAAAAAAAAAAAAGGAATAAAGCAAATGAAAGGAAATTTTCAAGTGATATGAATTGATCTTGGTTTGTAAAACAGAAGCAAATTTAGTATTAATATATTTCATAAGAATTGCTTTAATAAGAATTGCTTGACACCAGCATTATGATAAGCAAATATGAAGTTTATTTTACTTCTTCAGAAAACAAACAAACAACACCTCTTCTCCAAACCTGGGTTGGGATTTTCTATGATATAATAACGATGATGTACGAAAAATAAAGCCACTCCACTGAACTGAGCTAGCATGGATGAAATACATTCAGGATTTTGAAGGATTTATCTAACTCTTAAATTCTATGCATTAACTTAATTGGCTCATGGATTACTGCACAGAGATCTTCCAGGTGGTGGAAAGTTTTATTAAATGTGCACAAACACCACAAATATAAAGCCAAAATTTGACATATTTCTCTCTTATTTTGTTAAGTCTGGCAATACAGTACAGTTTTGTTCTTCTTATCATCAAATATGGAAATATTTAATATTGCTTTTAACAGGGCAGAGTAGCCTTCCCAGGAGAAAATTCCAAATGAATTTATTTCAGATGTATTTTCCAAGATTGCTCTTGACCAGTTTAGCCCAAACAGGACTTTTATATAGCTGTGCTTCTCTCTCTCCTTGTCTTAAAATAAACTACATGATAGTGCAAAGTGCATTGGAATGAAAATGAATTGTCTTATCCAATCCTTCAGCAGGATGAATTAGCTTTTGCATAAATGCTTTCATTTATGCCAAGATGACAATTTTGCTAATTCTAGAGTTATTTAATACGTACTAAAACAACTGCCACTTCAGAGTAACAAACTGTAGTAACAGACTAGTAAAGGCAAAAATCATAAGCATTCATTTTATTTTTTTATTTCACGCTCCATTTAATATTTTAAACTTTAGACTACATTTATTAGAAATAAAAAGTTCACATTAATGAATATGAATCTAATTTGCTGAAATTCATTTTCTAGTTCTAAACAAATTGCAGAGATGCCCTAGAAAGAAAAACAGAATTTGAATTGACTAATGCCAAATCACAACTTGCTAAAGAGTCCATCTACAGATTAAAAAGTAATAAAGCACTAAAGTGTATGAAAATAAATAGTTTGAAACGATTTATTTTTAATTATTTGATTATATCTCCCAAGACTTTGATGGTAGTAAATAAATCTTTTTATCTTGTCATAAGTCACAGTTTAATACTTTTGTTGTTCAACACTGCATAAGACAGATTAAACTCTAAAATCTCACTATAATTGGCAAGATGCATTAACTTTACATGGCAAGGTTTTAGTAGTCTCGGGCCCACAAGGATGGCCTCTGTGAGAAAAGATCAGAAGCTGCTTTATATTATATAAGAAACAAAAGATTCAAAAGTGAACCATCGCTTGCAAAATCTGAGCCAATGGCCTCTGTGAGAGCAGATTTAAGAAAGGAGAAATATTGCTCTGCAACAGCAGCCAAGAGAGGGGATTGTTGAAATAAACAACTCTGCAGACACCAAGGTCAATGAAGAAAGAGGAGGAGAGGTGCTCCAGGCTCTAAAGCAGAAGTACCCCTGCCCATGGAGAAGGCCATGGTGGAGCAGGTCCCTGAAGCCCACAGTGTAATACGGTGGAGCAGGTATCAACACTGTGGCCTGTGGAGGAGCCCACGTGGTAGTAGACACCAGGATAGAACTGCTGCCCTTGGAGAGGAAACCATGGTGGTCTGACAGGAGCTCCTGCCCATGGAAAACCATTCCTGAAGGACTGCACTGTATGTACTGATCCATATTAGAGGTATTATTGAGGAACTGCAGCCTGTGGGATGTCCACACCGGCTCAGCTCATGAAGGATAATGCCCTATGGAAAGGACCTCAGTGCCAAGGTAGGGTGAAGATGAAGGAGCAGCAATGATCTCTAAAGCTACATTTCAACTCTTGTAGTTCAGTGATGCTGTGATTCTGTGACCCCAATGCCTATCTCCCATTCCTCCTGCACCTTTCAGGATGGAGAGGAGGTAGAAGAGTATGGATGGGAGGAAGGTGGTTTTTAGTTTGCTTTTAGATTTTTATTGCTCTAGTCTGTTAGTAGTTGGCAATGAGTTACATTAATCTTCCCTATACGGAGTCTGTTTTGCCCATGATGGTAATTGATGAGTGGTCTCCCTGTTCTGTTTCAACAGGTAAGCTTTTTTTTTTCACCATATTTTCTTTCCTTGTCCTGAAGAGGAAGAGGAGCAAGAGAGCAGCACACTGGTTGTTAGCATCTACTGGTATTAAACCACAGATAAGTATTCTGCAGCCCAGAAAGCCAACTGTATCATGGGGCTGAATCAAAGGAGGTGAGGATGGTGATTGTCCCTCCCTACTCTGTCCTCTGGAGGACCTACCTGGAGGACCGCATCAAGCCTGGGGCCCCATAGCACATAAAAGTCTTGGAGCTGCTGAAACAAGTCCAGAGAATGACCATGAACATGATCGGAGGGCTAGAGACTTCTCCTATGAAGAAAGATTGAGGGGGGTGGACTTGAACAGCTTGAAAAGAGAAGGTTCTGAGGAGACCTCATTGTGGCTTTCCTGTACTATAAGTGAACTTATAAATAGGAGAGAGACTGACATTTTACAAGAGCAGAAAGTGATAGGACAAGGGGAATGGTTTTCAACTACAAGAGGGGAAATTTAGGTTAGATATTAGGAGGAGTTTTTTTAACTCAGAGGGTAGTGAGGCACTGGAATAAGGTGCCCAGAGAAGTTGTGTATATCCTATCCCCCAGAGGTGTTCAAGGCCAGGTTGTATGGAGCCCTGGGCTGCCTGATCTAGTGGGTCACAGCCTTGCCAATAGCAAAGAGGTTGGAACTAGATGATCTTTAAGATCCCTTCCAACCCAAGTCATTCTATGATTCTATGATTTACATGAAAATATTAAAAAAAAAAAAAGAAGAATTAAAAGTTGCACAAAAAAGGATACGAGCTTCAAGTATAAAAGATATAGCATATGTTTGTTGTTGTCATCCCTGGAAAGGTACAGAACACATTTGGTTGCATGTACGCATTACTTTGATCAAAAAATCTAGAAAGACTAGAGAGCATTGGTTAAATTTTGACCACCACTGGATTTTTATACACATATCTCACATTCTTTATACGTACACAGGAATAAATACTCCTTCCCTAGAAAATGCATTTAAAGTTTTCCACATTTGTACACAGGTGATATTATTTTCACAAATGAGCATTTTTATTTCAATGGCAGCACTTGATCCACTGTTTAATTTGCAGCTACTTTATAGAAGTGCACTGACAATAGGACATTTTCATACTGAAATTTGAATTCTGAGATATAATCAAGCATCAACAAGAGTTATGTCTCATTTATTTATCAGTAATAGTTCAATCACACAACTGAATGAAAAGAACTGCTGAGCCTGAGAGAAATGAGGGTTACCACAACCATTCCCAGTCATTCTGAGCAGGGTACGATAGACTCCAGATAGGTGCGTATACATCTTTCAGTGATTTAGAACTTTAATTATATCATAATGATGAACAATTTGGGGTTTTGTTGGTTTTGTTTTATTTTGTTATTGTTGTTTCTTTTTACATACTTATTTTAGAGGTAAGGAAACTGATGCATTGGATTCAAAATGATCCAAACACCGGGACCAATTATCAAAAATCAGCCTCTCTCTCCATATTATTTGCCCATATTTCTCCCATAACATTCTCTCCTGAAAGTAAAATAGCTTATCTTTCAGAAAAGAGAAAAGAACAAACACCCAGAGAGAGCTGGTTATCTCCAATTTACAATGGATAAAAGAATACATATGGGCTATTTAACTGCTGACTTAAATTTTACATCAAAAGATTGAGTTATAGTGAAGTTGGATGACATTCAGTTCTCAGCGAGGGTCAAAGTTAACCTATGTCCTAGCATCCTAGAAGATCTGGTGGGTGACATCATGTCTGGAGGCCGGCTCTGGCATATCAATCATTATATGCATATTTATATGTATTTACAGTACATAAGAAATGAAGGACTAAGTAAATCTCCATCCTTTATTGGATAACAGGGAGAAACATAGTGACAAGAGATGAAGAAAAGACTGGGGCTTTCTTCGCCTTAGAAGGGTATTTGTTCATGGGATTCACAGCCCACTGAGCTGGTAGACTCAGGGAACAGAATGAAGCCCTAATAATCCAAGAGGTTAGCAACCTACTACACCACTTGAACACGCAATAACCTACAGGACTGGATGGGATCCACCCAAGAGTATTGAAGGAGCTGGAAGAAGTGCTTGGACAGAAGTACTATTCACTGAGTAACAATTTGAATGGATGGCTGTGCCCAAAATGACTGTGCATATAACTAAATTTGGTTGGTGGCTAGTCAAGTGTGTTCTCCAGAGCTTGGAATTGAGGCCAGTTTTGACTAATATCTTTATCAAAGATACTGATGTGAGGACTGAGTGCACCTTTAGTAACTTTGCAAACAACACCAAATAGGGTGGGAATATTGATCTGTTTGAGGGTAGAAAGGCTTTGAAAAGGGATCTTGATAGGCTAGATTGATGGGCCACATACAAACATGTGACATTTAACAAGGTTAAGTTCCAGAGACTGAGTACCCCTTGGTACTCAGCACTTGTGAGATCACACCTCAAGTACAGTATTTAGTTTTTGGCTGCTCACTACAAGAATTTTGAGTGGCGCCAGCATGTGCAGAGAAGGACAACAAAGCTGGTGAAGAGACTAGAAATTAAAAATGTATAAGGAGTAACTGAGGGAACTGGTGTTGTTTAGCCTTGACAAAACAAAACTGAGGGGAGATCTCCATCCATGAAAGAACATTGTAGCGAGCTATGTGTTGGTCTTTTTTCTCAGGTGACAAGAGATAAGACACAAGGAAACAGCCTCAAGTTGTTCCAGGAGAGGTTTAGATTAGATGTCAGAAATAATTGTTTCATGGAAAGAGTGGTTAGGCATTTGAACAGGCTGCCAAATGAAGTGATGGAGTTGCCATCCTCAGGAGTATTTTAAGAGATGTGTAGATGTAATGTTTATGGACATGTTTTAGTGGTGGACTTGTAAATGTTAGGTGGATGGTTAGACTTCATGATCCTAAAAATCTTTTCTAACATAAATTATTCTATAATTCTATTTCCATGCTTGTTCTATAATCTTTTCCACCAAAATGTCAGTTTGATGCAGATTCTTTGATGAGTCAAGCTCAAAGATGTGCTGTGAAGAGGTAAAAATCTCTGTAAATCTCTTTTTTTTATTTGCTGTGACAAAATTTCTCTGTTATTTTAGTGTAGCTGCCTACCTTCATCTCCCACTTACAAATCCTAGCTGCCCACATTTCACAAAAAATGGCCTTTATGCATTATAGAGAACACTATGCAAATTTGTTCAGTCATTTTTTTTTTTACTAAAAAAGAACAACTTAGTCTGTCTTAAACCATATTATTACTTTATTTATTTTTTTCTAATATAGCTTACAATTTTTAAAAACCTCCAGAGTCTATAGGAGGAAAACTACTGAATCTACAACAGTATTTTCAGCAGGCTTAGATGTATTCACCTTCTGGGTCTCAGAGCAACTATTTCCAACTCCGTGCATCATTCTGAGTAACAACAAAGACAAAATTAGTATTTCAGCCTTTTGAGCTATCCAACCAAACCTTTTGTTTTATTCCAGTTCTTTGTTTTCATTCAGAATATTTCCAGGATAAATACACAGACATCCAAGATATTTGGAAAATCTTCCTCTTATCCTCCTTTATGTCTTTGCTCCCAGATTTTCATAGTAACTTCTGATTCATTCAGAATCATTTCTAGGAATGCCATCTCAGACTTAGTAGGACCTAGAAAACAGCTATATTCATTTCCTTTTCAACCACTCTAACAATTGGATAGAAAAAAAATGCGCATCGTAAACTCATAGAAGAACAGACAAGGGCTGCTCCGAAAGTAAAGCTTTCTATTTATTATATTCACTCACATTGTCAGAGATAGATGTTGGTGATATTGCAGCAGAGGCTGAACCTTCCCACCAGTATTACACTACATCTTGTTGCTGTGTTACAGATGACAGCAGAGGGGCAGTCAGACAAAATGGTATCTAATATGGAAACGTGTATGAAGCAAAGGTGTGTCACTGAATTCCTTCATGCGAAAAAAATGGCGTCCTTTGGCACTCATCGACACTTGTTGAGTGTTTGTAGAGACCAAATGGTGGATGTTAGCACAGTGAGGCGGTGCATGGTCCACTTTAATAGTGATGACAGTGGATCACCCCCTGCTGGTGAAGATTTTCATGAGCACTGCATATTGGCCTTTGTTCATTGCTGGCAAAAATGCAAAGTTAATGGTGATGACTTTGTTGAAAAATAGTGCTTTGTAGCTGAGAATCTTCTCTATCAAATAGTGTTATTTTGCCTTTTGTACCTGTTGTAGTTTCCATGGAAATAAATAGGAAGTAAATACATAATATCCCAAGTTAGAAGAGACTCACAAAGATCATTTACTCCAACTCCTGGTGGTATACAGGGCTACTCAAAATTCAAAGCATGTGTCTGAAAACATTGTCCAAAATATTCTTGAACTCTAGCAAGCTTGATGCTGTTGCTACTGACCTGAGGAGCCTGTTCCTTTCACTGAAGGACCTTTTCCTATTATCCAGTCTGAATCTCCCACTTACAAATCCCAACTCCTTGCATTTCTCAAAAAATGCAGCAGGAGAATGGCTTGCCTTATGTAGAGCACTACACCATTTTTTTTAGCCACTCTTGTCTACTAAAAAGGAACAACTTAGTACACCCATGCTGTTTCCTTGGGTCCTGTCACTGTCACCAGAGAGAAGAGATCAACGTCTGCCCCTCTCCATTCCACTCTGCTGAACTCCACTTCACTCTGCTCATGAGGAAACAGTAGGCTACCATGAGGCCTCTCCTAACTCCTCTTCTCTAGGCTTTTTCTTTTAACCCACCACCATTTTTGTTGCCCTCCTTTGGATGCTCCCTAACATCATAGAATCATAGAATCACTAAGGTTGGAAAAGACCTCCAAGATCATCTCGTCCAACCATCCACCTATCACCAATATTTCCCCACTAAATACTGTCCCTTAGTACTACATCTAAACATTTCTTGAACACCTCTAGGGATGGTGACTCAATCACCTCCCTCGGCAGCCCTTTCGAGTGCCCGACCACTCTTTCAGAGAATAAATTCTTCCTAACATCCCATCTGAATCTCCCCTGGCCCAACTTGAGGTCATTCCCCCTACTCCTATTGCTAGTTACACCAGAAAAGAGGCAACATCCACCTTGCCATAACCTCTTTTTAGGTAGCTGTAGAGAGACATAAGGTCTACCTTGAGACTCCTCCAGACTAAACAGCACCTGTTCCCTCAGCTGCTCCTCATAAGATGTGTGATCTAGATCCTTCACCAGCTTTGCTGCCCTTCTCTAGATGCACTCCAGGGCCTCAATGTCTTTCTTGTAGTGAGGGACCCAAAAGTGAACTCAGTACTCAAGGTGCAGCCTCAACAGAGCTGAGTAAAAGGTGGATTATTACTTCCCTGTTCCTGCTGGCTACACTATTTCTTATACAATCCAGGATGGCATTGGCTTTTCTGGCCGCCTGCGCACACTGCTGGCTCATGTTTAGCTGAGCATCAACCAACTCCCCCAGGTCCGTTTTTTCCACACAATCTTCCAGCCACTCTGCCCCAAACCTGTAACATTGCCTGGTGTTGCCTTATCTTCATATTCTTTTACTGTGTCACTGAAACTGCACATTATCAACACTTCTCTCCACATTTGTTGCATTTCTGTTTACACGCACCTTTGTATGGAATTTTGAAAGATTTTGGTCTTTTCCATTCACTGTGTTCACAAAGACTGGTAAATGAGAAAGTCACTCTTTTTCCTAGAACAGGCTCAACATTCATGTATAAGTAAAAGTAAATGCTCAGGTAAATTGCAGACTAAGCATAAGCAGAAAAATGTGGGGGCGTGCACCTGAAAAAAATAAATGTTAAGAAATTCTTAGAGGAGATTTGCTATTTTTGAGTAGCTAAGTTCTAACTTATGTGAAATGCAGGCAGACATTTTCTATCCTTGCTGTTAAAACAAGTGCCAGGGAACATTTCCAGTCAAAGTGGAATGTGTCATGTGCATTTCTGATAAAATTTTTGTAATGGTCCCTGGCATAGCCTCAGCTCCTGACAGCTATCAGTATATGGGCTTGGTTTGGAAACTGGCTGTTTCCATTTTCTTTTCCCAACAGGTAGTTTATTGGATCATGCAGCATTTGCAGGAAAAAGATTGTAACAGTATGAAAGTGGTCTGTTCCATGCCAGCTGGCCTACAAACAGAGAATTAAGCCTTGTTTTAAAACTTGATTGGAGGGAAGATCTTTCAAAGCATTGCCACATAGAAGCTGCTAAGTGTCAAACTGAAGAGTTTTAAAATATGGAAATTTTAAAAAGTAAAACAAAAATGAAACAATGCTTTCTTCACCATTATCATTTTGTATGTTATTTTGTTATTTTCCTTTAAAAGAGAGTGTTTAGGGCAGGAGAAAACACCTAAAGAAATTGTTTTGTCCTTTGCAAACAAGTAAGCATATCCCAGGAGAGGTCTCCTTCCAGAGCCTGAAGGATCGCAACTACGCAAAATAAAATGACTAGAAAATGTGAAGAGGGCTCAGTAACCTGAGGGAGGCTAGAGAAGTAGCAGAGCACAGAGGCTGAAAAAGAGTAATGGGAAAAAGATACAGTCCAACTATCATGGGATAGACAGGGTAATGAAGGACTGGAGTTTTCTCTTGGAAGAGTTTTCTGGAAGCTAGGCGCAGTGGAATATACTGAAGATCGACCTACCTTACAATGATAATAAGAAATATTCTAGTTATATTATTTTTGATGTAACCTCTTCTGTTTAAGAATGTTAATTTTTTAGTGTGTATGCTAAAAACATCTGCCACTTCAAAACTCTGGTTTATTCAGGGTCTTTTTATTTATTGGCAGTTGTAAAGTAGGTGTTGGAAGGAATCCAAGAAGGCCATCCAATTGAGCCCTCTCCAGCCAAAGTTAAAATCAACTATAACTAAACTATTTCTGATATTTTTTCTAAATAACCATTTTAAAAATGTTGTCAGTGCATATATCATTACTTTCCTAAAGTTGTAAATTCTTACCTTTATCTGGTAAATATTTTTCATATAATTTGAATGCATATTAACCTTATTACGTATCACTCTGTTCATAGAAAACATAAAACACACCTTTTTCTTTCCACTTTAACACTCTTTTTATTTATTGCTAGTTTTTGAAGACATTTTCTTCACATTAATATTCCCTTCTCATTAAATACACTTTGATTTTTCTTCAGAAGTCATGTTTGATAGATTTTTATGATCACTATTGTTATTCCTTTATAAAGACTTTTCAGTTATTCTACATGCAATAATAACATAATATTCTAGCCCCAACTTATAAATGATGCTTCTCTGTTTTCTTATGTGCACAGATGTATATTTGTACATGTACATGTCCAAGAGTGCTCACAGTAGAAATTTAAGAGCTTTTTTTTTTGTAAAAAATGTATTGCTGTCAATTGACCAGATTATTCCAGAAGTTGAACTTCTAACATAGTAATATATATGACTTGAAAATTTGAGAGTGAAAAGGGTTAAATATACAAAATCAAACCAGTATTAGTTAGAGAAGTGCTACCACAAGTACATTAGCAAGATACTGAATTTTAAATAAGAAAGTTGCTGAAAATATTTTTTTCTGTGCTGACGTTAAATGAATAATCTTAAAATGTCATCAGTAAGATGTATTACAGATACAGTATAATATTATTTCTACTAAAGACTCTTTCAAATGTTAATGATACTATCACACCTCTATAAAATAACACCAAGTCAAGTCCAAACCTTTCAACTTCTTTACCAACCTATTTTTAGGCATATACTGTTTTCCAAAGGAAGAAAATTTCAAAAAGTCAATGCAAAAATTCTAGAAGAAAGCTGACAGTATCAAAATAAAGAAGAAATGATTTTCTCAAGGTAAAATGTTCAATGGCATTTTAACTCCTCTAATCCTTTGGAATCTATTTACAGACTTAATAAAGCTAAACCGATGACTCATGAAGTGCAATACTGTGGTATGTTGATCAATATTATTATTTATTTAATACAATTAAACTTCTTTAGTGATTCTTGTCTATTGCACAATGTTCCTTTAAGTTGACTTGCTATTCATTTAATTATTGCAATGAGATAGACACTTGAATTAAATTAAATCCAAATACTTTGACGCATGGTGGGCATTTAGCAGCTGCTAATGTGAAACACTAAATTGAACTGAATCTAAACAAGTTTTAGAAATGTTTCTCAAATGAAATTGCTTTCTCTAATGCTTCTATTGCTGTGTTTAATTTCCTAACCCAAATTAATCTTTTGAGGGAAAAACATCCAAGGTAGCTAATATTCAATATTTTGTATCTGTGACACATTGTTACTAACCATAGTTACTCTTCTGTAGGATCACTTTTCATAATTAGGCTACTCATATTTCAAAATAAATGTACTATGTTGTGCCACAAGGGCTAACTTTAAGCTAAATTAATTTCTGAATTCACGTCAGATTTCTTTTAAGTGACTGGCACATTTATGTCTTTTATACAACTAAAAAAATGTAAAAAAAATCTGTTTATTCAATGAGTTAATCACAGGAAGACCTGTTTTCTCACATTTGTTGTTTACAACCTTTGCTATTTATAACATCTGTTTATCATGAGTAGCTTTTCATCCATTAAAAATTCTCACAGTATTACTGTAAGTCAGTAAGGTGTTTTGTTGTTATTGTTTTTGTAACTCTCTATAGCAAGGCCCAACAGAAAATGTGACAAATGAGTCTTAATAAAAAGATCTTATGACTATATTATTGCAAAGAACAGAAAGAAATCAAGACCCAGGTGAGTAGTGATAACTCAGAACCTAAAAATCAAAGAGAAAAAGAAAAAATGTATATTCTAAGAACATTTTTGAGGGATAAGATATTATTTTTGATTGCTTAGAAGTAACTATTAAATACCTGAATACATGGTGGAACAACTTCTCACAGCAGACTTTTTTTTTTTTTTTTGGTCAGCGTGTAGATCTTCAAATTCTTAGGCTATATCTACTCTATGGATGAGCAAGATCGACAGGAAAGATGTAGTTTAGTTCAATTTATAAGATTATATGAGTTACGAAAGAATTAAAAAGTTAAAGGGTGAATAAACTAAATAAAATAATTCATTTCTAATAATGCCTCAGAACAGCTTTTAATAATGTAAAGTAGCAATTCTCATGTAGAGACTATTTATGTGATAAAAAAATTGAAGAATCACACTACTTATCAAGGCTAGAGTTACTTTTTTTTTAACAATATAGTGGCTTTAACTATTCACTAAGTAGTAGTATAATTATGGTGTTGTGCTGTCTTTCCTGATGTTCAGTATTCACAGGAGAAGCATGAGGGACAGCTGATTTTTCTTTTCATAGATGCTGATACTTATTCCACTGACATTAGTACTTCGAATTTAATCAAATATTATATATCTCACAATGTGGAGATATCAAAAAAGCCTTTATGGTATATACATATACCATATTTTCAAGGTGAGAGTTGTGATTTAATTTGGCGGTTAGTTAAACACCACACACCCTTTCACTCCCTCCCTGCTCTCCCATGGGATGAAGTAGAGAATCAGAAAGAAAAAAAGAAAGAAGATGTGGGATGAGATAAAAACTATTTACCAAGACAAAAAAGGAGGAGAGAAATAATAGTAATGATGATAATTTGTGTATGTGTATTTATATTTACAAAACCAGCAATGCACAGTGTAATTGCTCATCATCTGCTGACTGATGCCAGCCAGTTCCCAAGATTCCCTCAGTTTTACAGGTTTTCTTTTCACATGATGTCACATGGCATGGAATATTCCTTTGGTCAGTTTAGGTCAGCTGTCCTGAATCTGTCCCCTCCCTACTCTGTGCACCCCCCTCAGCTCCCTTGCTAGCAGGACAATAAAAGAAGCTGAAAAACTGAAATGTCTTTGGCTCTGTACAGCATTGTTCAGCAATAGCTAAAACATCAGCATTTTATCAGCACTATTTTTCTCCTAAAGTCAAAACATCACATCATATCAGACACTAAGAAGAATATCAACTCTGTCCTAGCTTTAAACAGGACAGTGAGCACTGTTTAAACTATATGCTCTCTACCCGACTAAATAAACTTTTATTTAGATACTGAGTTTTTTATTTTTTTGAACTAAGGATATATGCATTTTTCTATGGATCCTGTATGCCTTGTCAGCATGGTTTTGACTGAAGCAAATCTACAGGGATTTCAAAATGTCTCACATCTACTCAAAACTAGTTGAACTGTTTATGCATTTTTACCCTTCTTATCATTTGTTTATTATGCAAATTTATCTTGAACAACTTACAAAAAATTGTCACAGATTTGCCAACTGAATTACTCTGTCACTTCCAAAAAACACAGGAAATTCAAAATTGTTCTTCTCAGAAATCAAGGACAATTTTTAAATGCATATTTGGAAGAAATTTGGATGTCTGTATCAGCTGGTGATTTTATCTCCCTGTGAGATGGCAATGAATTATTTCCCCTTCAATTTAAAGATATGCTACTGAAAGTCTGTCAAGATAAATTTAAAGAGAACCCAGTAGTACTTTCACAAAATGTATTTCTATATTAAGAACGCATAAAGCTTTCACACTGTGGAGTATGTTCATGTAAAAGTGAACAGGAAACAATTCATTTTTACATCACCTGTTATAGACAGACAATTCAAAATATTTGATTATTCTTTTATTCTCATAGACGAAGTCATGCAAGGGGTGTCATATTTATCTTCTCATTTTGGAATGAAAAAAAAACAGTTATTAAGCCAAGTTAAACTTCATGGCATGCTAAACTGAACACAAAGCAAATAACTTTTAATTTCAATGTCAGTATTCCTTAATGTTTCATAAAGTCTATCAAAAGCCTAATCATACTAAAATATAGATTTTTTTTCCACTTTTTTTTTCTCCTTCTTATCTGATCATCATAAAAAGCATTTCAGCATTCTTTCAGTCAAGAAAATGAAAGTATTAGAGTAAAGAGATACATAGAAAACATTGCTGACAGAATGATTAAGAAATGTCCTAACCTAACAGGCAGGAAAGACAGAACACAGGACCCACCAGTATTGCCTCCCACCCCTCATCTAACCCTCAATTCTGGCTCTTTTGATTAAGGTGTCCTTGTCACAGAGGTCAGTTTAATTCTATCGCATACAAAATTCTAGGTAAAGTATCTTGCACACGTGCAGACTGCAGGCTCATTTGTCACATTATTGCTTGCTGTCACTTTTGAAGGTAGGTGTCCATTTGAAGAATGTGTAGTGGCTAGAGGGTCAGAGGATTTGCATAAAGCTTGGAAAGAACCTTTTTAGACACAAGTTGTGGGATTCTGCTCCTGGCTACATATACAGAAGGCACACAGAAAACTCTTGGAAATTGATGTAGTAAGGTACCTAGCTCTCCCCAGCTCTCCTCCCACACTCAAATTGTAACAGCTCAGCAATACATAAAAATTTGGTTCATCATTATTTTGGTTAGCTTTTCTATCTAGATAGAGTAACCATAATCTTCTGACAAGTGCTGTTTCATTTTTGGATCATTCAGATAACTGTATTCTAAAGGTATAGATTTATGGAAGTATTTAGGTTTCTTATGGTTAACCAAAGAATTATACCGTTTGGGATTGTAAAGAAGTGATGCAATGTAAACAGCTCAGTTATTTCAGTTGGAATGGACCTTCAGAGATCAAGTCTAACTGCTCAACAGGGCTAAAAAAACCTAAAGCATAATCTTGAGGGCAATATCCAAATGCTTCTTGAACACTGACGGCATTGAGTATCAGACACTTTGCTATGAAGATTTTTGGTAAAGAAATTTTTCCTAATGTCCAGTTCGCACCTCCCCTGGGTGCAGATTTTTGCCTTTCCTATCATTTACCAGGAAGCAGAGACCAACCTTTCCTTGTCCATTTTCCTTCCTCAGAAAGTTGTAGAGAGAAATGAGGTCCCCTCTTGGCCTCCTTTTCTGAAGACTAGACAAAACAAGCGTTCTCAACTTTTCACCAGTTTTCTGCCCTCCTCTGTATGTTTTCATCCTTATGTTGTGGAACCCAGAAATGCACACAATATTCAAGGTGAGGCTGCATCAAGACTGAATATAGTGGGATAATCACTTCTTTTGATGAGCTGGCTATGCTCTGCTGTGTTTAATACACCACAAAAGACTGTCTTCTTGACTAGTAGGGCACAGAACCTGCTGTCAACCAGCAACCCCAGGTCTCTTTCTGCAGAGCTCCTCTCCAGCCACTTGTCTCCCAGACTGTACCTGTGTCTGGCATGAATACTGATTTATTTGTATTTATGCTCCTACACGATTATACTGAAGACAGGCGAGTTTATATAAAAAGATGGAAAGTAGTTACAGCATATAACATTAAAAGATGGATATTTAGATATTTTGCATGTAGACTGGAGAGATTTTATGTGTGTATATATACATATATAAATATATGCAGGAGGACAATTATCCTTACATAAGGAAATGAAGTTTCTTATGTTTCCAAGCTGGTACATCTCACTGAGCTTCTATGACCATAACACAAAGATATTCCACGTTATAATGCACAAACTCTTATCAGAGTTGCTGCAGGTGAAGAATACATGTGCAAAGATATATTCCATACATGTCCAAGTAAATATAACTTCACACAATTACATTTTAATTCATGTCAGCTATGTAAAGAAATATCAGGGCAAATAAATATCAAAGACTTCATGTCTTGTGTCTCCATTTCATTACTGATAGGCAGATCTATAGGTGGCAAAATCTAGCATTTTGTTGGCAGTATAAAACTTAAAATTCTAAAATCTACAACCTTCTCATTATTATTAATAAAAATGACCCAGAAAAAAACACCAACAAAAAAAATACAACTCTTGGAAGGTTCTTACCAAAATGAGGTAAGAAAAAGTGTTATTTCCTTTTAATTGATATAATAATACTGAATAGAAAATATTTAATTGACTATGACAGATCTTAAACCAAATTTATTAAGTTGAAGAATATTTTTCCATGTTTTTCTCTTGCCATAATTCCTACAGCATAGAACTCTTAAACAATAGTAATAGTGTGAGCAAAATAATCTCAACTCAGAGAATTGTACTTAATGGAATTTACTGCCAAATAACAACAACTTCTGATGACTGATCCGGAAAAAAAAAAATCCCATTAGATGAAGAAGAAGAAAAAAGACAAGAAGAAGAAGAGGAAAAAGATAAAGAAGATCACAACAAACAAGTGAAACAACACTCCTGCCCTTCCTAGTTTCATCTTCCCTGTTTTTGCTGCAAGTTATACTTAGCTTGTCCCACACCTCCAATGTTCTCCTTCCCCACGGTTTCCCCTCTTTCCTAAATATGTGAGAGCATCAAGAGTTCCCCTACCTAGCTGCAATTTTGGGGAGCAACAGGCCTTTTGCACTCTTGGCTAGAGATGGCCCAGAGCAGCTCAAAGCCTCCTCTACATATCACCCTGAAGCCCACAGCAAATCAGGTCTAACAGTTATACCCAGTACAAGGGTATAACAGACTTTTTTTTTTCCTCAGCACATTATTCTGTTTTCTCTTAGACCTGATACATCCATGTATGTCAGACATATACAACCCACGGCCTGTAGGACGCATGTGACTCAGCACATATTGTATTCATTGAAGCCACCCCCTGCCCCACGCCATCATGGTGGTGGCTCTTCCCTGCTGAGCAGCCCGGCCTGGCCATGGGTGCACAGCCTTTACTCAGCAGCAACCAAACATTGAGGTGAACCCAGGGCAAATTCCCTAAGCAATATTTCTGAAACAATGTATCTCAGCTTCAAGTTTTAAAGGGTCCAATATGTTGTTTGGGGTTTTTTTTTGGTTGGTCGATTGGTTTGTTGTTTTTTGGTGGTGAATTTTATTTTTATTTTTGAATTTGAATCATGAGGTTGCATTATTTTGGTGTTTTTGTTGTAGCTTCTACTTGTTGCATGAGACCCTTGGGTTCTGATACTACTTTGTTTCACAAATTTTTTGGCCCACGGACATCTCATCAACACTCAAAATTTCAGGGTTTTTTTTTTGTAAGTGACACTAAATTCATTATGTACTCCACAACCTGGTAGTGCAGTAAAGATGAATGCTTTGCAGACCACTTGAAAATTAATTCCCGGAGTACGGCAAATCAGGAACCCTCTTCAAATTACAAGTTGCAATATACTGTTCTCAGATTTGTTCAGTAAAATCTTCAGCTCTCCTTACTTCTCAGACATGTTGGAGCAGTCAATGTTCCTATTACTTATATGAATTGTGTAGTAATCTGAAATTTGAATACCTGAAACATGTCAGCTTAGCATCCAAGACATATATTGGCCACTTTTACCTGAAAAAGGATAACTCTCAAGTTGTTTACATGAAATAGATCTATATTTAAGGGTGATTTCTCAATCTTTTCTTCAGCTTAAGTAGAGGAGGGTCATGAAATGCAATCAATTTCCTCAGTTTTCTGAGGGGAGTCTCAATCTTTCTGTCACTCATTTTCTCAGTCTAAATTCAGAATATTCCTGCTTCACAGTCTTTATAACAAAACTCCTCTTTTTCTGATATAAACCTTGAACAGTTGAGGTTTGTTTTCTTTATCTCAGGGAGCTCAGAGTAGTGGAAGGACTAAAGTGATGCACTTACAGGCTACTAGGTTCTCCTTAGACATTACTTTTTACCTAAAAATTGAAATATTGTACAGTCCACTGTGACTGAGGTATTGAATCTGCTAAAGGAGATATTTAGTTTCTGTTCTTTTTTCCAGGTTTCACATATCAGGCTGGTAAATAGAATTCTCTTCACAAAGCCCCAAGAGTACAGAACATATTTTACCAGCAGAAAGAAAACTGCTCTGTAAATTAAATATAAGTTTATAAAATCAAAAAGTAGTCAAAATGGTGCTTGGTATTAAACTGCATTTAATTTCACTTTATTTGGTCCATAATCTCTGAAGCAGTGGTTTCAGATAACTGTAAACTATCATTTCTTAGTTTAATGATCATATGAAATACAATAGAATAATCTCAAACAGAAAGGAAGTTAAATTCTATATTTTGTTTCAGTTTATGGTTGCTTCTTTAAAAGTAGACTGGAGATGTTTTATATTAAAATGGCCTAGTTTGGTCCAAAGGATAAACTAATACAAAATTATAAAACAAATGTGTACATTATACAAAAAAAAAAAGACTTTAGGGGAAGTTCATTTCACCTAATCTTGACTAATTCTGAATAGTAGTTAACTCAATGAGCATTTAAGATAAATATTAATAATACCATGAAATAGAATGTAAACGTAAGGTTAAAATATTAAGCTAATCAATAAGAGAACAAATATTTTATTAAAGTATATTCTAGACTGTAGATGCAAAGTACTGAATACAAGATTTTGTACAGAGATATGTAATGAAGAGCATTATCAGAAATTCTTGTGTTTTTTTGGTAGTGCCACTGAAACTATTCGGAATGGAGAAGAAAGACATAGCTGGATCCTTGGAAGTCATTACTGGGGAAAAAAAAAAAGAAATAAGATCCACTGGCAACCTTTTAACAGTTTTTGTTTTAGGTTACAGCAGTTCAGATATTTGTGATGCATAACATCACAATAATTCCATTGTCCTATGTGAGTTCAGAGGTGTTCCTTTAGGGCACTCTCTAGATAAATTGTATGTTAATCTAGATGAAATTGTTTAAGTATTTCTACAATTTCTTGCCTATTACAGTCTTGAAAATGGTGAAGTAAACTACTTTCTTTGTTAAGCTAAGGGGATTGTCTCTCTTAGCATTTGCCTATAGCTATACTGGTTGCCAGGCTAATATTTTATAGACACAGTCTCAATTTACATCAGAAGTTCTATCCACCACAGTAAATTTTTGTCACATTAAAGTGATACATATTTTTCCACATAAAACATCTCTGATTAAAGATTAATTCCTGTTCAATCACAGCCATAGATTGTAGCTGTAAAATTTAACATGAAGGAAAATGCAATTAAAACTCTAGTGAATATTTATGTAAATCAAAAGTCAGTAGTGAAGCAAATATAATGAGCTAGTCAAACCATGACTAAATCAGATTCATTAATGTTCTTGTAGACATATATTTGCACAGAAAACAGATGAAAAGAACAGATGAAAAGGTTATTTCCTTTATTTATATTTTTTTTAAGAGCAAATACTGAGATCATTTCTTATTGTGGTAGACCTCAGTTACTTGAAGATGAGTCTTATTTGTACCACTTCAGCCTCTTAGAAATAAACCTAATGGTCTTTATACATGCATGACCTTAGTAGGACAGTCACTCAATTATCAAATCAATTATCTCTAGTTTGGGACAATTTGTATTTAAACACTAAAAAGAATTTACCATAAAACCACTCTTGAGACATTAACACCTAGTTTAATTTGTATCTCACACCTGTTGTGATGAATAGGAAAACATCAGACCTGTCACAATAAATTTAATCTTTGAACAAATCACAGAATCTCACAGAATCATGCAGAATGGTCAAGGTCAACAGGTCATCTGGTCTAAATCCTCTGCTCAAGAAGTAACACCTAGATCTGTTTGCCCAGAACCATACCCAGGTATCTTCTGAATATCTCCCAATGTGTCTGGGCAACCTACTACAGGTTAATAAACTGCACATTAAGAAACGCTTTCTGATGCTTGGACAGAACATCTTGTGTTCCAGTTTGTGTCTATTACCTCTTGTTCTGGCACTGAGCACCACTAAAAAGGGACTGACTCTGTCTTCTCTGCACTTTCTCTTCAGGTCTTCATAGACATAGAATCCTCCTGAGCCTCTTTTTTTTTCCAGGCTGTACAGTCCAACTCTCTCAGCCTCTCCTCACAGGAGAAATGCTCTAGTTATATTGGATTGCCTTGGTGGGCTATATTGGATGCTTTCTGGTATATCCAGGTCTCTCCAATACTGGACACAAAAAGAAAATCAAATCATAAAGAATGCAGATTTACAGATTGAGAAAAAAAAATCTAAAAGGAAATATAAATTTCCACTGTATGTGAATATTGTGAATTAACGAGGAATAGTTACTCCAAAGTTTGTTCTCACAATATGCATCTTCTTTTCTTAGTGACAAACACCACTGATGGTATTCATCTCACCAATTAACTAGCCATTTCTGAGCTAGTCATTCTAAATTTCCTCTATAGAGAATAGAAAAGACCAGAGACTTTCTAATGAGTAGTTCTTCTTATTCAAAACCTGTCATAAAATAGTTCAGATGAATCAAACTTTAAAAGTGCTTATTTCTCCTTGTCCACTATACTACAAATCCAGGACAACCAGCTCAGATGAAGATAATGACAGTATTGATGTCTACATCTAGATGAGATCACTCACCAGATTGCTTACTTTGGATTCTGTTTTTACTGGTTCAGTAAGTTAAATGCCTAAGAATTTCTAGCATCACCAGAAATCACTATCATTGGTATTAATAAAATTTACGGAATAGAAAATAACTTATACTGAAGAAAGTTATTTCAACACCAGACCAGTGCTAAACTATAGTTCCAACTACATGTTGGAACACTGATTGTGAAATATATAACTATAATCATGATCTATAGAAATATGAGAACCTGCTTTTGAGAAAACAAAATATTTTGCATCATCAGGGCACTTCCTATGAAGGTGAGGAGGATATTAGAAATTCCAAACATAGGCAAACTGCCATTTTCTGAGTTCGGCTACACTGCTATCTAATTCCTGTTAGCTGTTCTGCTTGACACAAAAAGTTTTTCTGGGACTGCAAACTGAATTTCACTGTTTTGAATTATAGTATTTCATTATTTGTAACTGATAATCTGTTTCTTAATCCATTTTCTATAAAGAAAGAAGAACTTTAGAGGCAAGGTGAAAAATTTAAAAAATGAACAACTACAAACAAACAAGAAAAAAAGCAAATTAATAGTATCTTAAAAAAAACTGTCTTTACAGTTATAATACACTAACTGGATTTATTTTTCAATATCTCATTCTGTAGGTTGGGGTAAAAAAAAGGACATCAAAAGGTGATTGAATAATCAGTTCTAAATATTGCTTTCATAAGTGATATGTAATAAAAAAAAATCCAAGAAGTTAACATTAATAGCCTTTCTGAGATGGAAAATGTCATTGAGAGGTTCAAGTGATTCATGATAAAAGATGAAAACCTTGCTCAAAGATGAGAGATTAAATGATTTGACTGAAGAAAATTAGCTTACCCTAATCTTACCCTAACAATTAGAAATAAAAAACAACTAAAGATGTTATAGAGTATTAGATTTTTTTTAAATATAGTTAATTTATTATTATGGAAAAAAAAGTCATACATTCTAAATATTTTCCTTCCACTTTGTTTTTCTCAACGTTTCCTTAACTTAAGGTATATTCTCATTAAGGCAAATACCTATCAAAATGAGTATTGTATAAACACATTGTATAATACACAAAAAAACAAGATTTAATCCTGATTAGGATTAAAATATATTTACAGCTGTTTCAACTACAACAGTTTTCAGTAAAAGATTCAGCCTTACATCTCTGTGTCTGGTGGAGGATATTCAGTAATCTCAAAATGTACTGCAGCTGTAACAATTATCTGAGTAAATGAATCACCAACGAGATCCAGGATCGGGTAGCTTAATGACAAATACGCTCACCAGTAAATAAATGATTAAATTTGGTTTTAGGTTCGTATTCATTCTATATTTTGTCACTAAAGCTAGCTGTTGAAATGCAGACTGTTGGATATAATACTTGCAGAGAACCAAGATGCTTGCTTGAATCTATCTACCAGTTACTGGTCACTCAGAAAAAAATATTGAAGTTAAAAACCCTCGAGCACTTTTATATGTATGCTTCATAAGCAATGATGTGATTTTCATTAAACTCAGTTTCTTGTGTCATCCAGAATTTCATAATTAAATTATACAGTAGTAAAAGCAGATTACAAATTCATCATCATGTATCTTAAGGTATTAATGTTTCTTAAATGAAATAAAGAACATACATTTTGTAATGTGCCTACACCGTGAACATTTTGAGTTACTCTATCTCCCTCTGCAGTGATTATTTTAAGTTTCTAACTCCCTGCAAACTGGAATCGGTCTCACTATCCCATATCATCTCAGCTGTCAGTATAGAGCATTGCACTAAATAAATATTCTGGACCTATGTTTTCCTGAAGCAAATTCTTAAGATAAAAAGACTAACTTGACTTCCTTGACTATATGTCTTCAGGGTGTTCATGTCAGCATCTTGTTATTACCTACAATCTTCAATCTTGTTCAGTTACCAGTCAGCATAGCCATTTACTTATCATGCAAACAAAGTTAAGGTTATGTTTAAAACAATGGCTTCCAGCTGTTTCCAGCTCCAGTCATTAAAAATACAACGTTCTGGTCAACTGAGAGAGTAGCTGACAGTTTTGCTCAAAAATATAATTTAGCAAGTATAGTAAATAAGAAATTAGACTGCACTGTAATAAAAGGCTTTTAGATTGACTTCCATAGTGCTGCTGCTTGGTTGCTGTGTATAAAAGATAAAAATAATGTATGCAAATTAGATGAAGCTGAAATTAAAGAAGTCTAGCAGAGAATGGCTAAAGAAGCCAATTTTATTTTATGGTTTGTAACTGGATAAATAATTCTTTAGTAGGCATGAAAACAGCAGAAACATATCAGCGACTTCATTTGAGCATTTCATTTGTTTCTCATCCTCACTCAGAAACTATTGGGAAATTACTTGTTAAAAATATATCATGCTTGTTTCATTTCAAGGTGAACATTTTATCTTCATTTGGATCAGATTAACACACAAATGGCACAAAACATAGTAGTTTTTAATTCGGTTTTAAGATACAACTCAGGAGAACAATCTAGGAGAAAAAAAAAGTTCATAGAAGACACAAATTAATTTGAATTTTTTTCAGTGAATTGACTTGAATCATTTAACATTAATATTTACTTAATGAATAGACCTGTCATAAGGATCCACTAAATACAGCATTTATTCTATTGTATAACAACAAGATTACTACTCCTTCTGCTCCTCACATTTTCAAACTGTTAAGCTATTGACAATCACTGGCAATGCAGTAATAACACACATTTTCTTTTGTGCTTTCATACTTTCTATATCACTCACTCAATCTCTTCATAAAAACATCTAAGACCATTTTTTATATTATTTATTAACTTCCTTAATATTTTTCCTTAATATGAAGTGCAAGATTATTTTAAAGGCTTGTACGTATATTAAAAAGTACCCAGATGTATATCTATGCACTGACAGAACAGTGCCCTCTGCTTATTAAACTAATTTGTTATTGTTTCAACAAAAAGTTATGTACCTGTTTTATTCACTTGTAGCCTTTTAAGTTGGCTTATTCTCTGGGACTAAAGCCATTCTTTTTGTTTAAATAAGCACAAAACCAAGCAAAATGAGCTTCTTTCTTTAGTGCTTCTAAAATGCTGTCTGGAAACACTCATATGATTGTCTAAGGATTTTATAATTCACAGCAACATCATTGCTTCTATTTTTCCCAGGAAAGATAAGAGTGAGTGAGAAAGAAATACATCATGAATACGTTTGTCTGAGGATCTCTATTAAAGCCCTGTATAAATCGGTTTTGTTCGTTCATCAGCAGTGACTACATAGTATTAGCTTCTTTGCACTGCTCAGACTTGTAAAGGAAATCTGTGACATACTTGGGAAAGCACCTACGCCTCTAAGGACTGTAATCCTAAAGCAACTGTTTCTTTTCATGAAAGTCATCAGTTTCCATGAATTAAACAAAAATCAGTACACACAACTAAACTATCTACTTTTCATCAGTAAGATTAAATGCTTACATTAGCTAAGCATGCAGAAAACACAGAACAGTATTCTTGATAGATTTTGGTCTCAGTAACTGTTTTGCTTTGTTTTACTTCTCACCATAATCACAGAATGTTGTTTCTTCAGTACCTGTAGATTTTCATTGGATATTAGAAACTATTGATATTGGATTTGGTCAGATGTGTAACTAAAAAGATTTTGCTTCATGACCTTACTTTTTTTTTGTTATTACTCTTGTTGTTTATGTTATGTTTGTGTTTGATTATCCCAATAATTTGGGAGTTGATTAACATGAAACTGTTATTTAAATAAAGAATTCCTTGTGGGTTCAGCTGAATAAGTTCTAGGAGGTCTAGTATAGCTGTGTTTAAAAGTTTTACTGTATGGTCCAGTGCTAAGCACAAGATCATCTTTGTTCCTTGCCAGTGATCTAACACTGACTGGTGTTATACAGCTTTAATTTCAGCAACGGATATTCCCAAATATATTACTTAACCTTAAAAATCAAGCACCTCCCTCCATCCTTCCCTCTCTCTCTTTCTTTCTCTCTCTCTCTCTCTATCCCCATCTTTCACAGATCTGCATCTGACAAAATTCCAAACAAACCAGATTTTAAAATCTGCTGCAGTAAGAGTCAAATATCATATTTCCACCTCACTCCAGATACAAAAGTAATGCCTCCTATTTATTTCCATGGAAACTACAACAGATACAAAGAGCACAATAACACCATTTAATAGAGCAAATTCTCAGCTAAAAAATGCTGCTTTTCAATGTAGCTACCACCATTAGCCACATATTTTCTCCAGTGATGAACAAGAGCCTGCATGCTGACCTCATAAAAATCTGCATGGCCATCCAGAATGTGGCTTGTCCTTCACTTCACTGTCACCACCACTGAAATGCACCTTCTCCTGCCTCACTGTTTGGTCTCCATAAACATTTGGCAAATGTCAGTGAATATCAATGGCTGTAAACTTTTCCACATTGAGGAATTCAGTTGCACACTTTTGCTTCATATGCACGCCCATGTCAGATGCCATTTTGTCAGACTGCTCTTCTGCTACCAGTTGTCACAATACAATAAAATTTAAAGGAATGCTGGCCAAAAAGTTCAGCCTCTGCTGTCATGCCACCAACATCCATCTCTGATATTGTGGGTCAACATAAAATAATAGGAGGCATTGTTTTTGGAGCAGCCCTAATACATTTGCTGTTGAACACTTTTCAGAAATTCTGGTTTGATCTGAAGTTCACTTTTGGGATGAAATGGCTCATTGATTCTGTAACAAAGGCTCATTTCTTTTCAAGTGACATTTCACTTCTACCAGGTTACAGGCTCAAATTCCTTATGTTTTCCCATGCAAGATAAATAAAACATATCCTCAGTTTGTGGTTGTTCAGTGGGTTGCAGCACAGTCTTCATACTATTTCAGAAACTGAAAAGTAAAACAAAAATGGGAACAATACACATATAAAAACAGAATGATGATCATGACTTAACTCTAGAAAGACATCACATGAAGCCCACAGAAGATTTAGATTAAATACGATTCACTATGAACAAAAAACAGTCTTTTTAGCTTGATTTTGGAATCACAGATTATTGTCTGAAGTATAGTGACTCCAATTCAGTGAAATCATTTGATGACAAAAATTAACTTAATATGTTAAAATATACTATACATATATATACTATACACAGGGAGAAATCTCCAGGTTTTGAAATCTACCAGTATCTTTTAAGGTCTGAATTTGGTCTACTCTGAGAATTCATCAGAATCATTATTTGGGCACATTTTCATCTATCTATCTATCTAATCTATCTAATCTATCTGTCTATCTATTCATCTATTTATCCATCTTATTTTTCCTGTCATACAAGACAGAATCTAAAAGCTTTGTGTAACTAAAGATTTTAGAGGTAATCCCACGCAAATGAATACATGCAATGTTGAAAACATCAGACTTTATATGGAATCATATGCTAATATCAGAAGATTGTCAGAGGTTATGTTGCAATGGGTGAAATTAAGTTTAAAAAATAACTAATCAGAGAAAGTATTTTTTTCTAAGAATCTCAAAGGAATCAAAGTACAAATGATCTGTACTACAGGAAAACTATGCAATTAAAATTGTATTCTGCTACCATTTAATTTAATGGGTCTTCAATAAGTGACAAAGAAATTGGGATTAGACCTTTCATCATTAAATAGCTATTAAACCACAGAGCTACAGAGCTGACAGCATTGTACTTCTTTTTAAAGAGGTGCTAAAGATGATCTAAGAAATGATTGCCTGATATGTTTCATCCTAGTGTTAGGAGAAAATGCTCTAAAACAAAACAAAACAGAAAATCCATTAAAAGTGGGGTTGTAAAGAACTTAAATTAACCTAATACATTAAGGGAAAACTAGTAACAACTTTTGAAAGGTGAATTTTGCCTACAAGAATACTTTAAGGACTCTTGCAGAATAGACAATAGAGATTATCATAGAATCATAGATCATGTAACATCCTGACTTGATGTCAAGAAGGGACCCACAAGGATCATGAAGTCCAACTCCTGGCTGTATACAGAACAACCCAAAATTCAAACCATATATCTTAGAGCATTGTCCAAACACTTCTTGAACTCCTGGAAGGCTCGGTGCCATGTCTGCTTCCCTGGGGAGCCTTTTCCAGTGCCTGACCATAGTAAAGAACATTTTCCTAATATCCATTCCAAACCTCCTCTGATGCAGCACTATATTGTTTCCTTGGGTTCTGTCATTGTCATCAGAGAAAAGAAATTAACACTTACCCCTCCAGTCCCCTCCTGAGGAAGCTGTAGGCCACCATGAGGCCTCTCCTAAGTTTCCTCCAGGCAGAACAAACTAAGTGACCTTAGATGCTCCTCAAACATCTTGCGCCCTAGACCCAGAATAATCTCCACAGTTTTGCCAGGCACTGAACCGAGACTGACAGGCCTGTTATTATCAGGGTTTTTCTTGTCCTTCTTGAAAACCAGGACAATATTTTCCAGCTTCCAGTCAAGTGGGACCTCTCTCAAGACCACTGAAAAAGAATTGAGAAACATCTTGCAATAACATCCACCAGTTCCTTGAATACTCTAGGATGAATCCCATCAGGCCCCATAGACTCATGCATCCAGCTGGAGCAGCAAATCCTGCACAAGTTTGACTTGGCTAGGAGTTTATTGTTCCTGTGGTCATGGTCCTCCAGCTCATGGCTCCAGACATCTCAGGGCCCATCACTGATGTTAAAGATGAAGGTGAAGAGAGCATTGTCTCTTCTTTGTCTATACCCCTATTTGTGAGGTGACTATCCTCGTCAAGTAGAGGTTCAATGTCATCTCTTGTCCTCCTGTTGCTGTTAAAATATTTTAAAAAGCCCTTTTTTATTGTTCCCCATCGTACTGGCCAGCTTCCACTCTGAGTTTTGAGTGTATGAATTATATACCTACAGTGAGAAGTAGCACCTTTAGTCCTCCTCTGTCATCTGACTTCCCTTCCAATGACCATATTCTTTCCTTTGCCTCCAAAGCTCTGGAAGAAGATCCCTGCTCAGTCAAGCCACCCTTCTAACCTTCTTGACTTTGGACACTTTAGAATTGCCTGTTCCTGTGCTCTTAAGAAGAGAGCTCTTGAAAAATGACCAGAGCTGATGGGCCTCAATACCTTCAAAAGAAATTTCCCTGGCAACCTTCAAACTAGTTCCCCAAACAGTCTGAAGTGTGCCCTCTCCATATCCAGGGTTGGAGTTTTGGTGGCAGTTTTCCTCCAATCACCAAAGATTTTAAGCTCAGCTACCTCATGGTCACTAAGGGCAAGATAGCCACCACTCACCACTTTACCCTTGAGACCCTCTCTGTTTACAAAGAAGGGCATCTTACCTAGCTAGTCCCTTAGAACCTTAACCAAGAAGTTATCTTCAAAATGCCTCAGGAATTTCTTGGATTGGTTTGTATGTGCTATTTGACATTCCCAGTTAATGTCTAGAAAGTTAAAGTCATCAGTAGCTGATGGAGAGATATTCCTAATTCCTTGTAGAATAATTCATCAACTTCATCACGCTGGCTGGGTGGCCCCTAGTGGAGTCCCACAACAACCACATTTGCTTTTCCCTTAATCTTTACCCAGAGGCTTTCAACCATGTCTTTGTCAACAGAAAGCTCCATTACATACAGTGCCACATCCTCACCTTGCCTGCTCTGCCCTTCTCTTCTGAAGAGCCTATAAATGTCCTTTGTAACACACCAACTGTAGGACTCTATCCTGAGTAGACTACTACTACTACCCTGAACCTCAAGGTGTGGGTGAGAGGAGTGGATTCCGTCCCACTGTAATAGTGGAACAAGTTCAAGACCTCCTCATGAAACTGAATGTACATAAATCCATGGGGCTGGTTGATATCCATCCTAGGGTTCTGAGAGAGATGGCTGATGTGGTTGCTGAGCCGCTCTCCATCATATTTGAAAAATCACGGCTGTCTGGTGAAATTCCCAGTGACTGGAAAAAGGGAAACACTGCTCCCATTTTTAAGAAAGGGAGAAAGGATGACCCGGGGAACTACAGGCTGGTGAGCCTCACCTCTGAGCCTGGGAAAATCACAGAGCAGATCCTCCTGGTTATGAAGTTAAGGCATATACAAGACAAAGAGGTGATCCAAGACAGCCTGAATGGCTTCACCAAGGGCAGACCTTGCCTGACCAATCTGGTGGCCTTCCTAGATGGAATGACAGCATGGGTGGACAGGGGAAGGGCAACAGATGTCATCTACCTGGATTTCTGCAAAGCCTTTGACATAGTCCCTCACCAAATCCTTCTCTCTAAATTGGAGAGGTATAGATTTGAAGGATGGACTGTTTGATGGATTAAGAACCGGTTGGCTGGTCACAGCCAAAGGGTTGTAATCAATGGTTCTATGTCTGGGTGGAGCTTGGTCACAAGTGGTGTCCCCCAAGGCTTGGTCTTGGGACCGGTGCTCTTCAACATCTTTATCAACGACATAGATGATGGCATTGAGTACACCCTCAGCAAGTCTGCAGATGACACCAAACTGAGTGGAGCAGTCGATACATTGGAGGGAAGGGAAGCCATCCAGAGGGACCTGGACAGCCTGGACAAGTGGGCCCATGTGAACCTAATGAAGTGTTGCACTTGGGCTGGGGCAATCCCAGGTGTAGTGGAAATGCTAAGTCATGGCCTGAAACAGTGATTGAGCACCTGGTGGGAAGGCAGGGCCAACCCAGGGGAGCTCAAGGTGCAAGCAATGCTCCTGAGTGACTGGAAGGGATGGAGCCAGGATCCACCCCTTCCCAGATCTCAATTAAGGGTTGGCAGTGGAGGAGAGGGCATCTCTTGCTGGAGATCCCTGTCTACTTGAGGCCTTCCAAAAGTAAGCAGCTTTTTTCCTTCATTTCTGCATTTGTGGCTGCTGCATTTGGGTTTGTTCTCATTTGCTGTAGCCAAAGACTTTGCTATCCTGCTATTACCGTCCCAATATAGTATTACACCAGGTATTTATACAGACTGGGGGAAGAACTCCTTGAGAGCAGCCCTGTGGAGAGGATCTTGGGTGTCCTGGTGGGTGAGAAGCTGGACATGAGCCAGCTGTATGCGCTTGCAGCCCGGAAGGCCAACAGAATCCTGGGCTGCATTAAAAGAGGAGTGGCCAGGAGGTAGAGGGAGGTGATTGTCCTTGTCTACTCAGCTCTTGTAAGGCCCCATCTGGAGTACTGCATCCAGGCCTGGGGTCCCCAGCACAGGAAAGACGCGGAGCTCTCAGAACAGGTCCAGAGGAGGGTGACTAAGATGATCAGAGGGCTGGAACACCTCTCCTATGAGGAAAGGTTGAGGGAACTGGGCTTGTTTAGCTTGGAGAAGAGAAGGCTCTGGGGAGACCTCATTGTTCCCCCTCCCTTCAGGTAGTGGAAGGCCATGACTGTTTACATGGGTAGATTGTGATAGGGCAAGGGGGAATGGTTTTAAACTGAGACAGGGGAGATTTAGGTTAGACATTAGGAGGAAGTTTTTCACGCAGAGGGTGGTGACACACTGGAACAGGTTGCCCAGAAAGGCTGTGGATGCCCCATCCCTGGAGGCATTCAAGGCCAGGCTGGATGTGGCTCTGGGCAGCCTGGTATAGTGATTGGCGACCCTGCCCATGGCAGGGGGGTTGAAACTCTATGGTCTTTGAGGTCCTTTTCAACCCAGGCCATTTTATGATTCTATGACTCTTCCCACAGTCTCATTTATGCCAGTGATGACATACCTGTGGGAACAAACTGAAGTTTTTAGCTCATCTTGCTCTTCTCTCATGCTGCATGTGTAAGTGGAAAACACTTCTAATTGCATCCACTGTAGTCAGTATATCATGAAGTGTTGGCATTGAACCCATAAGAGCTGGATGGGCTGAGGTTTACCTTTTCCCACAACTTTTGTTTAAAGCTGTCTTCACCAGTTTGACAAGCCTATAACAAGGAAAAGACTATATGCTTTTCCCCTCTTCTGACAAATGGACTCCATAAGACCCCGGTACATCAGGTTTCTGATAAATGGTTCCGTGCTCTAAAAAGCCAGGACTCTGGCTCTGAAACCAGTCCTTTGACACTGATCCACCAGATTTGACAGGTCCTTTCCTTCAACTGGTAGGATAAAAGAGCTGTGCTCCAGAGCCTCTTACAGTTTCTCCAAGGGCTATGTAGTCCTTCATTATATGTCTTGGATACTCTTGACAGTATCTTAGTGCCCATGTGAAATAACAGCAGTGGATAGTAGTCTGAGGGCTGTACAAGCCTTGATACTCTCTTGGTAATATCTCTAATATGATTGCTTGGTAGGCAAGAAAGCACTCCTGAAAGTAGCTCAAACCAGAAAATGGGTGCCTCCATTCCCCACAAAGAAGTCTTTTACTACTGTCATCTAACTTTGTTCCTTGTTTGGACTGTTTGTTCATTGTAAGGGGAACAGGTCAAGCTGTCAGTCAAAACTCAGGGCTCTACTTCTCTGATGTGGTGGGTCCTGCTTCTGCAGTCTTCAGAGCAATGAAGCAGTTCTGCAAGAGCACCTCAGTCAACAAGGAAGTTTCTTCCCTGAGTTCATTGGTGCCGTAATAAGAATTAATTCTTCTGTGTTTTTGGTATCGCTCCCTTCTATGCTATCTTGAGGTGGCTTGTCTGTCTGCAAGTCCACTGCAAACTGCACATAGAACCAACCTAAAGCCTCCTTTGGTTTTCTGAAATTACACAGCCTTCTCACTGCCCACTGCACCTCAGCCACTTGCTGCAGGTGTTCTTCCACCTAGGAATGCCTTTTGCAGGCAGATCTGCCACCTGCCTCTGCCACATGAGTAAAGTCTAGGCACTTCTGCTGTTGGAGGTCTGCACTGCAGCCTCTCCCTTCAGCAGCTCTGTCTGACTGGAAGAATCAGACAGCACTAGGTAAGTGAAGCAGCACCAGTTGGAGCTGCAACCACTCTGAGATGAGTGACCACCACCTGACTAAGGCAACTGTTACTGAAACTGGGCCAACAAAGAAGGTGCATGGTCCTTCCCATGCACTCTTCTTCACAAACTGCCATACAAACTGCTGCACCTTCCTTGTCTACGTGCCTGTGTTGTACTGTTCACAGACCTCCTGGTTACTTGCCTTCTAGGACTGCCATTTCTATTATTCGAGTTGGATGCATAAATCATTCTTTTAGAACACTTAAAGGAGAACTGAGTTTGCATTGGCATTTGCTTTTCATAGTTTTTACTAGCATAACTCATAAATTAAGGATTAAACACTCTCCTTGTTAAAATCGCTCCATCTGGCCCTGAGAAACTTGAGTTGCTTATTCCACAGGAGCTTTGTGTCACATTTTGTGGGAGACCTAGTTTAAGTGTGAGAGAAGTTGAGATCATGGACTTGCCCAATCTTTTATATTTCTCAGAATTTGTTAAATTAGGGAAAGTCATTAAATATTTTATGTCCATGAACAGAGTACCAATATCCTGTTCAAATTTAGACTTCATTAATTCTAAAGATATACTTACACTTTCATACAGCCATATCTATAGACTGGTTTTGATAACTTGATTCTTAAGATCAAATTCTACCTTTGGATTTACTTTCTCCAAAAGTAACATTATTAATTAATTTAGCAAAAACATTTAAATATTTTGCATTAAATCTTGTTTCTCTCCTGGTTTTCTTGTGAAGCATTCACTATACAGACTCCTCGAAGTTTAAGTAAGCTGTGAATACAGCCATACACAGAAGATTTAATATTTAAAACTACTAATATACAGCTATTGAAAATAAATGACCAAAATCTGATTTGACATTTAACAGTACATGACTGTGGCATTTTATTAACTGAAATATAATATCCTTTATGGTACATTAGATGTGTAGATTACCACATACATTGCATATTTCAGAGATGATATAGACTACAAATGGTCAATTTCTACAGCAACTGCAGTAATGCTCATAGTGTATAAATTCAAGAGGACTGAATGAATTCTGATTTACATGCATTCATGTGTTCTAGATATATCCAGTAATTCTACAGCTGCACAAAACTTGCTAGTATTGTAAAATGTTCAGAATTCTAAAGATCTCTCTAGTTTAGCAGTTGTCCCCTCTAAATCTATGATAATTTCTATTTTACCTTTTCCACTTGTCCTTTAATCTTTTTCTTTTATCTAAGTAAAATAATGCACATACCTGTTCATCTACTGAAGCTCTTCTTTCATACTGCCCAGTCCATTACTGTACATGTTATGTTAGACCTAAGATTATGTTTAGTTTAGGCAACATAACTGATTTCTAGCTAGTATACTGACAAAATCTTGGTGACATCCTGCAAAATTAATCAAATGTACTTGTTCAGTAATTATTTGCTAAGTCTGTGCTTCAAAACTTACCCTTCATTCTTTATAGAACCCTGAAGTACATAATGACTCAGGGAAAAAAATATTAAGAACAGAATAGGACCTGGCTTCTGACAACATTCTCTGATTAACATTATTAGCCATATAAGAATTTTTGTTACTTGACTCAAAGTACTCCAGACTACTGACTTTCAAAGAATATTGCATGAAGCAGATTAAAAAAATGGTTACATCTTTCAAAAATCATCATACATTCTTAATGAGCTCCTAACGAGTATTCCTGTAGCTCAAATTATCTATGAGCTGCTTTGAGCTAAACAGTAAATATGCTCTACAGAAGAGAATCAGAAACTGAAAAAGGGGTTAAGAAGGTTAGGAGGAAACCCTTTAGCTTTCATAAAAACTCTCAGTAAAATATATCAATTTATTAGTACATCTTAGTGAATCAAATTCAATGGTTCATTTTTAGTAAAATCATAACATTTTTTCTTACTAATGAGAAAAGAATTTTGACCTGTTAAAAATAAATACTTCTGAAAATCTCTGTAATTTTACTTCAAAAAGCTAGGAAGAGTCCTTACTTTGTTTAGCTTCTCCCATGTTACTATCTTCTCTCTTTTTACTTATTTTATTTTGATACTTAATCTGATGAACCAAAATGAAAAGAATGCTGGAAAATGTAAGTATTTCAGAAATCTAAGTTTTCTGTGCCATATAATACCACTTTGCTCAATCATCTCTCTTTAAAACATGAGGTATCAGATAATATTAAGCTTGTAAGTGCTTAGGACATAATTATTAGGCTCTATATCTTGAATTAAGGCGGAGAGTTCATTACCAACTTCACTTGGAGAAAGAAGGAAACCTTGAACTACTTATCTGTTGATATTTAGTAATTTTTATATTTGGAGATATTTAGTGGGTCTATATTTTTTTCTTTCCGTGATATTTAGTTTATTGCTATTAATTATTTTTATGGTAATGCTTGTCTTTCTTAGTATATCAGAAGAACTAGTGACCAGTGAGAAGAAAACAGAGGAAGAAGTTATAAAAGACTGTATTTGCATATATTGCAAAGGGGGAAAAGAATGGGGGGAAGTTAAAGGTAGATGATTGATTAAGTTATTCATATTTTTTTCTAATTTAAGTAATAAAGGTTATAATAATTAAAAAGGAAATATTTCATCTAGTTCATTCTCACTGGATAAAGATAATATCCTCTATATGCAAATTGTCAATGGAAAACATTTTGAAAATAAAATTTTTCAGTATCTGAAATGCACTTCTAATTTTCTTTTTTGTCAAATTACAACATTAAACACCTACTATTTTAACAGCTTGTTTTTCATTTTTACTAACTGGTTGTAAAATTGTTCACATAGTTATTTCATTTTCAGCACCTCATTACCTGACTTCCATTTGTGGAAGCATCCAATTCTGCCTTGTACCTCTGCTGTCTGTGTGTACTCTTTGTTCTGTTTTGCTAAACGGGATGTATCCAGGTAGATACTGCATAAGTGCTGAAAGAAATTGAAGACATCTAATAAGAGTCTCATCACAGAACAATGAAAATTTACAACTGCATAAATGCTCTGTATAATTATTAGTTATATGAATGATAGGAAGGGAGAATTAGACAGTGATAAATTGAAGGAACACAATTATGTTCAAGGAAAATATGCATTTCTATACATGTATATCACAATACGTAAGCACTTAAGAAGATCAATAATGCAATTTATATATGTATCTCAAGGATTTAAACAGGGGACTACCAAAGTCATGCTCATGTTACCCTTTCCAGATGGACTTCAATATTCTACCCTAGGCCTAAGTGGTAATCACTGCCTTGAGGCAAAGATTTAGAGGTCTGTCTTTAAATTTTATTGTACCAAAACAAGTTCTCTGGTATCTTTCTATGCTATGGCTAGACAGTCACAGCTAGTGCTAATCTTATTGTTAATTTCAAAGACTTAGTATGACAGCAGCAGACAAGATAGGTACTAGTGAATGACAGAGTAATCAGTTTAGAATAGGACTAGTTCATACATGAGGGATCAGACCATGAGAAATCACTATCAGCATGTCCACATGTTTACTTCTTTTCTCTTTCTGATGGCTGTTAGATCATTTAACAGCATATTTCTTTGTCAAAGATTATTTGAAATTCATGTTATTCTAACACTGTAAACCTGAAGGGATAAAAATCTTTCCATCTGCCTGTAATAGCAGTATTTAATGCTTAAAGGTATACATAACATTTTTCTGTGAAAATAGTTGCAGATCTAATTTTAACAATTGCCTATAATGAATTTCTCCAGTCCTAGAAACTTCCTTTATGGTTTTTATTCACTGTAATAATAGGCTTTAATGTTATTTAAAGTCATTATATATTTTAACTGTTACATTATTTTAAAAAGAGAACTTGAAAATGATTCCTACAGGAGAGAATGATGGCATGCTAGTTAATTTATACCTTTTGGGAATTCATAATACACATGAAGCAATAACAGTCATAGACCTGTGCCTTTAACACAAGGGCAGCAGTATGGATTAGAACTCACAAGTGCAATTAAGCTTCCGATCCCTTCTGTTTGATAAGTATGTTATGTCCCTGACCTCTGTATATATATCTCTTGGATAGAAGCTAAGGTTAGATTCCTGAAGATTTGCAACTATGACTCATCCAACTTTTTACGGTAGACATTCATATTACTGACTATATATTTCCTTTTGTAGAAGAAAGGACAATGCAAAACTATTTGCTTGTGGCATGATGCAGGGGTATACATCATGCTGGCTGCTGGTAATTAGAACAACAGAAAGGGTCTGAGCTTTCTGGTTAATTCATAGATGTTCATATATAGTCCTATGTATTTTTTCAAAAGAATAACGGGGAAACTACTCTTTCATAACATGTGAATCTAATTAGTGGGTAATAAATAAGGTAAATAAGATAAAACTCTTTGTTGCAGAAATGGACAGAGATATGTGTTTGTTCTGATAAATACTAAAGTATTTAACATATAATATAGACTACTTCAAAACATGAAATACATTTTTTTTAGAAAAGATGAATCTGTATGCAACGTGTTTAAATATACACACTATGATAGACAAATTTATTAGCAAATATTAAACTGATTTTAGTACGTATAACTACATTTCTTTCATTACAATCAAGCAAATGTTACACTGTGTTTTCACAGTGACCTTCAGCACCATGCACTAACATTTTTTTAATATATCATCCCTGTATAGGTAGTGAGCATGTCTGCCAATGGAAAGTAGGTGAAAATAGTGATTCAGTTGCCCATTGCTTTCTCGTGCCTGTCACCTAATAGGGCCTTCATAGCATTACACCAAGTTCCATGACAACACTTTTCCAGAAATGTTATGGATACTCTGAAAATGAAGATCTTGGAATGAGATTTTACTTATGCAAGAGACGATCCTGTCTTCCTCTCCATGTTCCTCAAGCCTGGGAATCATTGATGTGATTCTAGCTCACTGTGACTTTACATGAGGGTCTTACTCTAAATGAGAAATCAGGCTGAAATAAGGCCATCGGAATTCCTGCTGATGCATAAGTCACCTTAAATATGATGTAGGAATGCCTCTTAAACACAACAGTTAGCTGTATATTCTATTTTCAGTTTATCTTTTATGCAATTTTAGTTGAACTGTACCAATCCCAATTTGCTGGCAAAATCTGTTGGTTTTTTTTTGTTGTTGTTGTTTCAGCTACACAGTAGCTCTTTCCAATTTTTGGAATTGTTTTTTAAGTCTTGGTGCTGATGGCAAGAATATAAATATAATAGTTGTGCTCTTCTAAGAAAAATAAAATTCTAAATTGAATTAATTCTATGTGGTATTTTGGCGAAGGGCCATCATATTTTGCATTTTTAGTACAAGAGCCAGTTTCTCAGCGGCACCTAATCTTAAAACACCTAATCTTCTAAACATTCAACGTAAACTATAATTTTGCCTTCATTTTACATATGTCAGTAATCCTGTATCTCTTCTTCCACCTCTGTATTATGAATTTTCAAACTTTTATTTGTATACCAACAATCAGCAATAAATATATAAGAACATTTTCATGAGAAGCAGCTAATTCAATAGTAAATCATGCCAATGGAAGGTGTGTTAATTTTTGAGTAAGATTTCTAATAAGTAATAAGGGAGTTTTGAGATATCATACTTGCACTTTTTTGAGATAATTAGGCAGCTGATGGCAAAATAATGGCTGACCCAGTGATAATCTAAACTTAATTGTAACACAAGAAGAGATGTCTATCTATAATAAATCTATTTCTCAATATTTTGGGGTGAATAAATACTAAATGCTTAAATGCAATATCATAATCATTAAATTTCTGATGTACGTCTTAGAAGAATGTAAGTCAAAAATAAGCAGTAATGAAAAATTCTAGTAAATGAATGCATACTTCACTCAAGTGAAATTCAAACATTATCACTGCACTTAATTTAATTCTTAATTGTTTCCAGATGATTTTACAAGTTCAGGAGATATTTTGGCTCTTCAAAATGCTGTTGGTTCCAGCTGTAGCTTTTCTAGCAGCCGACACTTTTAAGCTCTCGTATTGAAAATGGTGAATTAAATATATTTTCTCTTTCAATGTGAAAAAAAAATGCTCCATTACTGTATCGGGATCTAGAGAAACAAGAGGATGAGAAGCTATTTAGATTTTGATTTATTTCAGAAGATAATGAGAATTTTTAAGAAACTATTAAAAGAAAAGACATAAGAAGAAAAATATTGGAAGATTGAAAGTAAAGCAAAGCATGGGGCAGAAAATTAAAAATTTAAGATTATGTAAATAACTTTTGAGATGTTACGTTTAACATGAAGGATCAATGAAGTTTAAATTTTATATGGGTTAAGTATAGGTGCTGGGAAGTACACATTGTCCTTAACAAAATCTTAGTACACTAGGTATGAGGAATATTTGCTCTTTTGCATGCAAAAAATTTAATTAGAATCCTCTTTGGACAATTGCAGGGATATAGATAACAACTTAGAAATAGGAATATCAAATTCCAATTACTGGACCAAGATGATTCTGCCTGAAATGCATCCATCAATGCAGTGCACTCTATGAACAAATGCATTTTAATTAGAAGGTTGATTATCAGAGTTAGTTTTTATGTACATCTTTTTACTGTTTCAAAAACTAACATTGTACTACTACCTGTTCAAGGCAGGCTATTTGATTACTTTAATTTCTTTATTAAATAACCAATTTTAAAGAAGGATTCCTGTATCTGCATTTGTTTGAAGGAGTTATTTTCTATGAACTGATTCCAATAGCATATTATCAATTTTGAAACAAACAAACAAACAAAAAACCTGGAAAAAAAAACCAAAAACACCACAGTTTAGCAGATAAGGAAATATGCAAAATCTAAAATAAATGGCATCTGTGAAGCAGATTTAATTTCTGTACTTCAAAAGATGCCATATTGTATTTACAAAGATTTAGGTAAATGTAACTACTTTATGTAAATTCAATAAGGCAAATCCAATTGTGTTTCATTTATTTGAAGTCAATTATCCTGTGTAATATGGTTCTTTCAGTTTGCATAAAGCACTAGCAGTGCCCAAGCTGTTTATGAAACTTCTAATTAAATTTTTTTGGACACATTCAAGATGCAAAATAGAGACAAAGAAGGGGTAACAAAAGAATGATCAAAAATAACTGAGCCTTATAATTTATACTTCTATGGTTTAAGGTGGATGCATGAAAAAATCTCTGCATAATGAAATTGTGGTAGTCTTCAATTACATCATTGATGCATTATCCGCTGTCTTGCTAAAGAAGGGAAAAGTTGTATACAAGTGATTAAAACGTTGCAGAAGAAATGCGTATTCCTGACATATCTGTTAACTAACAGTTTGTAGTCATGTTCTGCCTTCAACTCCTTTCCATCTATTTCATATTATTGTCAGAAATAATTAAAAAGAAATGAAATTCTTCCCACTCTAAGAATTTTTGGAGAATTTTTTTTAATTCTCCCTGGATAAAATTACAAATGCTTAACACTGAAAATTATACCTTTTGTAGTAAATGAGAGCAAAAACAGACATTTGGGGAAACTGTTTTGATTTTCAGAAGTTTCTAAAATCACTTACAAGTCATCGATGGTCAGAAGATGTTGGTAAGATACAACTTTTAGAGAAAGATCTGTTGCTTTTTTTTTCCCCTAAAAATCAATAGTCTTTAAGTCAGCATATATTTTATGGCATTCTCTGAGTCTTTCAAATATGTATAATGTATTTACACCCTTCATACACTCACACTGTTAATTGAAATATTTATTCTATATTTAGATTTTTTTTTCATTTCAGATCTTCATTTTTATTGTATTTTCATTAATAATAACGGAAGCTAAAACAATTATTTAACTGTACATTTCACTGTCTATACTGCGTTTTGGCATTTTTCATGTTTAAAAACAGAAAAAAATGTTTTTTGTAAAACAAAACATAAAGAAGAGATGAAATTATATTTCCTAAAGAAGTAAATACAGATAACCTGTAGTGCTGATAGATGGTGGAAAGTGGCTTGTCAATCACCTCCGCCAGCTCCCTCAGCACCCTAGGGTGGAGCCCGTCTGGTCCCATGGACTTGTGACAGTCCAGATGGAGGAACAGCTCTCTAACTGTCTCTACCTGAATCACTGGGGGTGTATTCTGCGTTCCATCCCAGACTTCCAGGTCAGGGCGTAAAGTGCCCTGAGGATAACTGATCCATCTATTAAAGGTAGATGT
Organism: Numida meleagris; assembly: GCF_002078875.1. Classification (NCBI taxonomy): domain Eukaryota; kingdom Metazoa; phylum Chordata; class Aves; order Galliformes; family Numididae; genus Numida; species Numida meleagris. The sequence continues at coordinate 155,953,206 of NC_034409.1, read as the reverse complement.
AAAGAAGGCGTTGAGAACCTCAGCCTTTTGCTTATCAACAGTGGTCACATTCCCTGCTGCATCAAGTAAAGGGAAGAAACAAGAAGGAGGATTTAGGAAATCAGCCTTAGATGTATTGTGAAAGGTTTAATATCACAAATAATTGAGAAGTCTGGTGTTAGAAAGAGTTACACAAACTTCTGATTACATTTGGAATATTTTAAAGTCTCGCTGCATGCCAAGTTGTTTTTTCTTTTGGTTTGTAAAACAGCCAAAATTCATATTGAATTGAGACAGGAAAAAAAACAACGGGGTGCCATTCCATCTTTACTATAGCTGGCTGTAGAAAATTGAAACTTCAGAACAGAAGAATGAACTTTACTAACATCCTTGGTAACAGAAAGTCATTCATTCACCCCCTGAAAGCCCTGTCCTTTGGACTGGCTCACATGGACGGAGGAGTTACATGAGTTTCTTCACTCTTTTATTCTTTGAAACTGTTTAGTGAAATTATTTAATTCTTAGAACAGCGTACAGAAGCATCCCAAATTCCTTGTATGTTCCTTACTGTTAGACAAATATTTAAGAATCTAGGAATTAATTTTTCTTATATGTTTCCAGAATGTTCTTATAGGTATTATTAATGGATAGAAGTGTCCAATTCACCTAGAGGTAAATTTCATAAAACTTTATGTGCAAATCCTTTCAAGAATATTTTGGGCATTTAAGAATTCTGTTTTCTTGCCAACATATAACTGTCCAAAACTAGTTGAAAGGAACTAAGATGTTCAAAGATTTTTGGAATGTTCAACTTTGCATGTAATGCTGGAGTGTAATGGACCATTTGGGTGGAGTTGCCACATAAAAAGAGCACAATAGCACATTTTGATAGAGCAAATTATTAGCTACAAAATACTGTATTTCAACAGTGACCACCATTAGCTATGCATTTTCACCAACGATGAACAAGAGTCTACAAGCCATGCTCACAAAAATCTGAACCAGTGGAGGTGACCCACTGTTCAACACTTCCTGTGATGGCATCATTGCTAGGAAAATGTTGCCCATGCAGTCTGTCTTTCATCAGTCCAAAGAGATGGAAGTCATAAGGCATCAAATCCAGACTATACGTTGGGTGTGGTAGGACAGTCCAGCCAAGGCTGACAATGGTCTTCAAACTAGTGTGGGGCCTGGCATTATCATGTTGCAAGTAAAAGCTCGTCTTCTTCTCAGGCTTGACTCATAGGAGAAGTGCTTCAGCCCTCTGATCATCTTCATGATCCTCCTCTGGGCTCACACCAAACATCTTTCTTGTGCTGGGAGCCTCGGGCTTGCATGCAGTACTCCACATGGGGCCTCAGGAAGGCAGAGTAGAGGGGGACAGTTACCTCCCTTTCCCTGCTTTCCACCCTTCTGATGCAGTTCAGGACGCAGATGGTCTTTTGAGCTGCCAACACGCAGTGCTGGCTCAGCTTTCCATCCATCAGACAACAAAGTTCTTCTCCACAGAGGTGCTTCCAGTGAGTTCTTCTCCCAGTCAGAACTCCCAGTTCATGTCTGGAATTGTTCAGACACAAATGAAATGCCTTGCACTTGGCCTTATTAAACCTCATTAGATTCCTGTAGGCCCACTTTTCAAGCTTGTCCCCTTGCATGACATCCCTTTCTTCTATTGTATCAACTACAGCACACAGCTTGGTGTCATTAGCAAACTTGCTGAGAGTGTACTCGATCCCACTGATAAAGATAGTAAAGAGTGCTGGTCCCAAGATGGTCCCCTGAGGGACAATCACTCATCACAGATCTCCATCTGGAGAGCCATTGAGCACAACCCGCTGGCTGTGATCATCCAACCAATTCCTTATCTACTGAATAGTCCACCAATTTAGAGATATGAATGAGGTGTGCTAGCATGCAAAAGACCTTGCGAAAGTTCAGGTAGACAATATCAGTTGTCCTTCCTTTGATACTGTCCACTGATGCTGTTACTCCATCACTGTAGGCCGTGAGATTTGTGAACTAGATTGTACTAGAAATCTATGTATATAGATAGTAAAAATAGCCCTTCAGTAATATTTTGGCAGTAAATCTTCATTATTGATGTATTTTCATCTCCATACATCAAAAGGGAAAAGCCCTATCTGTCTCATGACTTACACCTCCCTCAGCTACTAAACCATTTTTGCAGGTTCATGTCAAATGCTCTCAAAACTTGAATCAAGCTCATACATATCCATCGGTAGTCTTTGTGGAAATCCTACCCAGTTCAGGGATGTAACTGTCATAATGACAGTCATAAAAGCCTGATCTAGTGTTTGAGTAGTGATCAGTTTTCCACAGCTCTTTCAGCTATTCTTCTGTCTTCTGCTCTTACTGTACATCATTTGCAGTACTTTTTTCACTACCATCACTCTCTACTTTTCCCTGAAAATTCTTCCAGCACTATAGGATTTTCTACAGAAAAGAATTCTTAACTCTAAGGACCTCAAAGCCTTTGAAAACTGAATATTTTTTCCTGTTTATTTCCAAAACACAATTAACTTTAACTTCTTATCCTTAGTATGATTTACATTTATTTTATCCTAGTTTTAGTATATAAACAGATTATAAAAATAAATGAAACCATCACTTTCCCAGGTTTGCAATACATGAAAAGAGTGTACTCTGTACACTCTACAATAGATACTGATCTGTGGTCAAATCAAGGTAAAGATGAATACAGGTATGTCCTGGTTTCAGCTGAGACAGTGTTAATAGCACACCGGTTGTGGTTGTTACTGAGTGATGGACATGTGCATGAGGCCAGACTGAGCCACTCAGTGGGGATGAGATGCCACCAATTTTACTCATCTTCTATCCATCAAGAAAATGCTCTTGAACTTTCAGAACTGAATATGGTGAAAATGTCTATATATTATTTCACCCATGACATTAGAAGAAGAAGGATCATGGTAACTAGAATGACTAGGATTTTCTAGATTCTAGAAAATTCTTCAACTTTTTTGTGAGGAGAGCCAGGGAAATATTTTCTTGTCAGTTTTTTTACTATGTTCATCACAGGTTTTAATTTCATCATTTCTCTTCTGCTGGAGATCAGTATGTTAAACACCAGTTGGATAATGATTGCAGTTTCAAATTAAACTACGTTAGAAACAGATCACATCCCCTTAACATATTGTTAAATGTTTCCGTGCTTCCATTAGATTTAACTGCTTTAACCATACAGGCTTCCTGCTCTAGAAATGTTTTCTTTTTAATATTGTTCCCCTGAAAAGTTTCATTCTTCCTTACAACGTCTGTCTAGTTTCTGTCATCAAGTCACACAGTGGTCTAGCATTTTTACGGGGAGGTAGGAAATATTCTGCATTATATATAAGATTTAGTACTTTTATGGTGTTTTAATTTAAATTCTTGTAATCAGATAGGAACACAGATTGCTTAAATACATTTTGGTTTATATTGTTGAGTTTATGTGCAACATAAGTACATATACTTCAAATACAACAACACATGGAAAACAGGCCTTGACTGTGTGATACAGAAGGAAAAAACTTTCAATAAAGAAAGCCTATGAGGAGCCCCTGAGGTATTCTTCCCATTCTCCTGTATCCATTGAAGTTATAGTAAAACTGCATGTGATAGCATTTGATTAACCTTACAGAAACCAACAAGCAAACAAAAAAGGTTCAGGATTAAACATTGTACTTTACTGCTGTTATTTTATAATATGCAGAGGCCCACATGATAACGTTCCTCACAAGCATTTGCATATGTACTTTGGAATCAGTGGAAAAAACTAAGTGTTTTAAAGAAGTACAGGCACAGATGTTTTCAGGAAATTAACACCATTCCCTACGCTGTTTATGCTCACTCTGTAATTTTGTCATTCTGTGAATACTGTTTGTTACATGAAGAGAATCAGAAAACTTCTCAGCAAAGACAGAAGGTACATTTAATACTGAAATGGCAGTAGCTTGGTAAGAATAATTCTTTCAAATTCACACAGGCTCCTCCCAGTTCTCTCCTCAAAATAACAAAAAATTTCTGAAGTAATCAAGGCATTCAGAGTAATAACAATAAAAGTTAAACATCTTATTATTTTGTTATTGTTCTTACAGTATTGAACACTGCAGGAAGTACCATTTTACCACTTTACAAATTCCTAGTATGGCTATATGTTAAATAATTTTGTGTTTCTGGTCCTAATCCTAGATGTGAATGGAAGTTAAACATATTTTATATAATGCCTACTTCATATCTTCATAACTTGCATATTGTGTGTATGAGAGTAAGAAATCAGTCAGGAAACAGAAAGAAAAATATTCATACTAAGGAAATTATCTATTATTACAGTTAATCAGATTATGTTCTTTCTTGTTCTAGGGAGTTCTTGTTTGATACTGAGACAGCACTTCATTATTTATGTCATATTTTTCACAGGTGGCATTTAAATATGTTATTCATCATTTTCTGTGTGCTGAAGTTGAGATACAAAAATCAGATTTTATGAGAAGATAAAAACTCCCCTTTAAAAATACTGTCAATTAAATTATACTAGTATACACTGACACAAAGGGCTAAACAGTCTGAGGTTTCTTAGACTGGGCACCCAAGATACGTAGAAAAGTTTTATATTTATCTCTGCATATATCAGTTCTCTGTTGTAAAATTGAACTTCAAAGAAGTAAGACAGTCATGAATTCATGTTTAAAATACTCTTTTATGATCTTTCTGGACCTGATCTTTTTATTTTGTATTTAGAGATAGTGCTATAGTGTCTAATTGGCTAAATAAATTGATGAATAATATACATACATAAGAGAAAATTGAGAAAATATTACTGAGCAGTTGTTCAGTAATTCTGCATTGTCTATTTTCTTTCTGTTAAATATATGTAACAATGTATGCTACACCATTAAAAAAAAAGAGCCATTTTTGCACCATAAGATTAAAAGAAAATTTCATAGGCAATTTCCATAATTTTATTTTACAAATATAAGTAGTTAGCTTTGCAACATTTTGTTCTTTAAGCACTCTTTTCATTTTTGCGGAATGTATACTTGTGTGTATGCATGTGCAAAGAACATACGTATTAAAAATGAATACTTCTTAAAATTTGCCATTCTGACAAATGAAAGGTTAAGACTCAAGCCTATATTACTCAGTGTAGTGTCACAGAATTTGCCATGTATAAAAAGCAATTTTTATTTTCCAAAACAGTTGTTCACATAGTGAAAATGTATTTTGGACTACATAGTGAGGGGAGCAAGTTCTGAAGAGGACAAAAAGCAATTTTGTCTCTTTAACCACATGAATATGACTCACTGTATTAAAGTTGGATAAGGAACTTATTAAAGAAATCTTAAGAAAGCACACAAAATCCGATCATATATTTACTAAAATTTCCTTTATTGAATCTTCTTTTTTTTTTTTTTAAGTAATACTTTATTAAAAATAGTTGCTTCTGCCTTTGGGTAAACAAAAAGACTGAAAAGCAAGACAGAGGCTTTCTCTTGTTTTCTCACTTTTTATTATGTCTGTCTATATGGTATAAGATAAATCATCGATTCAGGCAAAAATAATCGATGTTGTTTTATTTTTTCCTTTTTCTGTCTCTATATTTCAATAGGGAAAAGTGCAAGGAGCTTCACCTGGAGAGGAACAAACTCAATCACCATCACATGTGGAGAGCCACCCTCCTGGGAAGCAGCTCTGAAGAAAAGAACCTGAGATCCCTGAGGACACAATGCTGAATGCAAGCCAGCAGAGCGCTCTAGCTGCAATGAAAGCTAATGGTATCCTGGGCTGCATTAAGAAAAGTATTGCCAGCAGGCTGAAGGAAGTGATCCTTCTTCTCTGCTCACTGGTGAGGACGCACATGGAGTATTGTGTCCAGTTCTGGGCTCCCTATTATATGAGAAACGTGGAAGTACTGGAGAGAGTCCAAGACCACCAAGATGATGAAGGGACTGGAGCATGTCTCCTATGAAGAAAGGCCCAGAGAACTGGAACCATTTAGCCTAGAGGAGAGAAGGCTCAGAGGAATATTATCAATGTATATAAAGACTTCATAAACATTAACAACACTAACATACTGGTCTATAAATGATAACATGTGTTATAACTTGTGTGATATTAGATGCTTGAAGAGAAACTTGAATGGAACTTTTAGGTTATTAAAATAACTGGTATCAACTGACCATGCTGAAATAGTGTAAGAGGGAGAGAGTGAGGCACTCATACAGAAACAGGAGATTTCTTCTGATCTGTCCTTGATAAAAATTTATAAATATTTGTATAAGGAATAAAAGTAATTGGAAGAGAAACATGCATGCCTCATGCTGACAAAAAATATGTTTGAACCTAGCAGATTGGAGAAATTGTTCAATAATTGTTTATTCTCATGGAATGATTGCCCTGTAAGAGCTGCCAAGGACAGTATCAGCTTGAATAACTATCTATATAATGACATTCACGTAAGTTACAGTGACTTCACTTGTAAAATAAAGTTGAAAGCCACAGTGTATTAAAGGACACACTCTTTTTTTCCCTGTTAAATGAAGGAATGAAATGTGGCATTAAAAGCTGAGTGGTAAGTACAGTGGTTTCACATTGTTTCTTAAAAGCATGTTTTTTCTTCCAGCTATGGGAATGAAGTTTCTCAGAGTTCAAAAAATGTTGTCTATTTATATATTTATGTTTCTATTTCACTATGAAAAAGAGCAAAGAAACCTGTACAATAAATGCTCATTTTGGCATAGAGTTTTCTACACAGTTGCTGCTGATTTTTAGGTGAATAGTATTTCCTTGTACGAGTCAAACTATTTTCTTTTTTAATGAGTATGTCTGTACCTATGTCTATAAGTAGAGTGGCTTAAAAGGAACTTGAAATAACCCATGGTGCAAAACTGCAATGTAAAATCATTTGATATCAAAAGTGGATATAATCTTTAGTGTCATCAAATGCTCAGACTATAACTTCTTCTTTTGCAAAAATTTTTGGTTTATCTTGTACTTTTGAAGTTTAAAATTAAAACATCCAGTTCTATTCCTCTTCACAAATAAAGCTGAGTGAAAGTTGATGAGTTTGTTAACTCATGGAATAAAACAAAATGGCTGGGATTCTGCCTCTCATATGTTGTAAGTACCAGAAAGTAATGTATACTTGCACTGTCTCAAGTCAGTTATTTTTTTTACCAGGGAGCATGTTCTTCTCTCATGTTTATTCATTCTAATTGTCAGAACTCTTATTCTTTACTGAATTACTGTAGTCTGTTGTGATAAACTCAAATTATCTTGTCCTCAGTGTACATCTCAGATGGGAAAATAATCTGAAATGTTTTGGTCAATTCAGCATAAGGAAAATGAACCATATTACAAAACATTCAAATACCACGTAAAGTGGGGAATGAACAGAGACAACACACAACAAGATCAGGTTGCCCAGGCCCTGATCCAGCTTCGTCTTGAAAGTTTCCAGGGATGGGGCATCAACTACCTCTCTGGGCAAACCGGTTCAGTGCCTCACCACCCTCACTGTAAAAGACTTTTTCCTTATATCCAACTTAATTATACTCTCTTTAAGCTTGAAGTCATTTCCTCTTGTTCTATCACCACAGATCCTGCTAAAGAGTCTGTCCCCTTCTTTTCTGTATCTCCCCTTTAGATACTGAAAGGCCACTATCAGGTCACCTTGCAGCCTTCTCTTCTCCAGGCTGAACAGCCCCATCTCTCTCAGCCTGTCCTTGCAGGAGAGGTGTTCCATTCTGTGAATCATTTTTGTGACCCTCCGCTGGGTGTGCTCTAACAGGTCTATTACTCTCCTGTACTGAATACTCCACGTTTGGACACGGCACTCCAGGTGAGGCCTCACCAGAGCAGAGTAGAGGGACAGGATCACCTCCCTCAACCCGCTGGCCACACTGTGTTTGATGCAGCCCAGGATACTGTTGGCTTTCTGGACTGTGAGGGCACATTGCTGGCTCATGTCCAGCTTGCCATCCACCAGTACCATCTGGTCTTTTTTGGCAGGGCTGCACTCAATCCTTTCATCCTCCACTTTGTATTGATAATGGGGCTTGCCTTGACTCAGGTGCAAGGCCTTGCATTTGGATTTGCTGAACCTCAAGATGTTCACCTGGGCCCACTTCTCAAGCCTGTCTAGATCCCTCTGGATGGCATACCACCCCTCTAGTGTGTCAATTGCACCCCACAGCTTGGTGTCATCAGCAAACTTGCTGAGGGTGCACTCGACTCCACTGTCAACAACACTGATGAAGATATTAAAAAGTATCAGTTCCAATACTGACCCCTGAGGGACACCACTCATCACTAATCTACATCCAGACATTAAGCCACTCACCACTCTCTGGACCACTACTCTCTGGACTTGATCCTGCAGCCGGTTCTTTGCCCATTGATCAGTCCTCCCATCAAATCCATATATTTTCAATATGGAGAGAAGGATGTTGTAGGCTAGTGTGTCAAAGGCCCTACTGATGTCAACACAGATGACTTCAGTGGCTCTTCCATTGTCCACTGATGCAGTGACACCATCATAAAATGCCACTAGGTTGGTGAAACAGGATTTGCCCTTGGTGAAGCCATGCTATCTCTCCCGTATCACCTCCCTGTCTTCCATGTGCCTTAGCATAACTTCTAGGAGGATCTGCTGCATTATCTTTCTTGGCACAGAGGTGAGACTGTAGGTTGGTAGTTCCCTGGGTCATCCTTTTTACCCTTCTTAAAAACAGGTGTGATGGTACCTTTTATTTCAGTCACCAGGGACTTCACCTGATTGCCACAGCTTTTCAAATATCATAGAGAGTGGCTTGGCAACTACATCAGCCAATTCCCTTAGGATTCTGGGATGCATCTCACTGGGACCCATAGACTTGTGGATTTTCAGGTTCTTCATGTGGTCACAGACCTGATCTTCACTTACAGTGGGATGGGCATTGCTTCCCCAGTCCCCTCCTACCAAACCTAACATTTGAAGGCTGTGTGGAAAGCAGTTATCAGAGAAGACTGATGCAAAAAAAAGTTGTTAAGCACCTCAGACTTCTCCTTGTCTGCTGTTACCAGCTTGCCTATGTCGCTTACAAGGGGGTGTATGCCCTCCTGGACTTTCCTCTTCTGGTTGAGGTACCTGTAGAAGCCTTTCTTGTTCTTCTTGGCATCCCTTGCCAAGTTCAGTTCAAGCTGGGCCTTGACTTTCCTGACCCCATCCCTACACAGCCTAGCAGCTTCATTATACTCTTCCCATAATACCCATCCCTGTTTCCACTGCCTGTGCATTTTCTTCTTGCTCTTCAGTTTGACCAGCAGGTCCTTGTTCAGCCATGCCAGTCAGCCACACTCCAGTGATGGGAATCATTCCACCAGGTTTCAATGATAGAATCAAATTAGTAAAGATCAGAAAGAAAATATATATCTACATGTATATATTTCTGAGAAATTTTTCCAGTACAATATATTAATAATATACTGATGATGGATTAAACATATCTCAGGGACACTGTAAGAGTTGGAGGTGCTCCTTGGAGAAATTAATTCAAAGAAAAAAGTAAAATTTGCTGCATATTACTCTCTTTTTTGTGATTTTCTTTTTTTTTTCACCACTGAATGAAATATCTTTTCCAAACTTTTTTTTCAGAAAGAGAAGAAGCAATAGGAAGAAAGATTAAGTGCTGACTTCTGGAAGGACTGTGTAGACATAGATAATGTCTGCCTTTTCCTCATCCTGATAGTGTACATAGTTGGAAACACTTGTATTACAGGAAATGATCCTGTAAGGACACACTCCAACTCCCCTACATGGCCGTTGCATGGCCACATAGTACAAAAATAGAGAGAGGGAATTGTCAAAAAATGTAGAAGATCTTGTTTTTATGGACAGGGCTGAAATGAACTTGAGGAGCTCTCTTCTAGCAAATTGTCTCTATCTATTTCCTTTGCAATTGTAATTTACCTTGTGAGGTAAATATTCATCTGAAGAGATGTGGTAGATGTGACTACTTCACATGAGTTTATGGAAAACAATGGGAAATTTTCTGAAACTGAATATTAAAATAATGACACTATTAACATACATTTTTATTTCAATTCCATGCTGATTTATTCTTATGGAGTATATCTGTGCATTTGTGTGTATGGATGTTTATTATATATATCTACAAGCAGAAGCACATGTATGAGTGTAGACATTTGCTAAGTTCAGGGGAAATATCTTGATTTTTTTTTTAATTCTTTGTCAAACATTCTTTTGATAATGAAACAATGATTTGAATGTCAATTTTCTAAGCTGAACATGGAATAATACATTTGAGGTAAGAACATAAGGAGAATAATCAGTTTAATGTAGTCTGAAAGATTCTATAAGATACACTACCCTTAAGAAAGTTCCTTTACTTTCAAGGAATAAAATGAATTCATAGCTGTGCTTTAGAGATTAATTTAGAGTTTCTTGGCTATCAGGCTTCCAGGATTGTTTCCGTTTTTTCATTTCTGCAGAACTTTGGGAGGTCAGTGTAGTCCACTGGAACAGAGAAGACATGAGAAAGAGCTGACATCATATTCCAGAAGTAGTTACAGTTTCAAAAAATTAATTGGTGTGGTGTATTTACTTAGCTAAATAAAAAAAACAAAAACAAAAAAAAACTCTCATTGCTCATATCATTTCTTATACCAGAAGCAAGCTACTGTGTTTTAAAGGTATTGGTAGAGTCTGAAAAAAAAAAAAATCATTATTATCTTAAAAATAATTAAGACTCATGATCATATTTGCCCATAGAAGAGGCTGCCTAAGAATGTGGTACATTTTTATTAACAAAAGTTAAATATCCTGTTTTAAAAACATCTTTATAATGCTGACAGCTGTGTCTAAGAGCAAGCACTAAGTGAACTGTCTCGAAAATCAGTGTAGGTGAATAGTTATTTGTTCTGGTAATTAGAGAGAAAATCATGTTGACGCAGAGTGCAAATGCCAGGAGTACAAAACCTAAAAATATTTAATTTTATCTGTTGTAGATTCTACACTGATAATCATTTGTTTATTTTCATTAAACAGCTATCCATTGCTTCACGAGAGTTACTGAAAAGGAAACATACTGAAAGGTACTAAACTGTAAAACTAATTACACTGCAGGGGAAGATTCAATTTCAGCTCTTCTATTTGTACTGCAAAAATGTACATTCAAAAATAGTAACCAGATAATGAAAGAACATGAAAGGTTCTATTCTCAGGGACCTTTTATTGTTCTTTTATATATTTTTTTTTCTCTGCTTTCTGAGAGTGATCAATTCTTTTAAAAGTATTTGGTTATCAGCTGCTAGAGTAATATGTAATATCTCATATACAGATTTTTCTGCTCTCATCACCTCTTTCCCCTTTAGCCTCTCTCTATCATCTCTTCTTGGTTAATGTTATTGGCTTAGATTTAACATGGTCAGAATTTACTGAATATTAATTTATTGTTCCACTTATTTTCTGCAGCTCTTGTTCCAATCACTTTTTTTTTAAGGACTTGCTGTTCTCTGTGTTGCTTCCTTTTCTCCAAGATCATTGTCAGCCTCAGTGCTGCCATAAAACAAATCTTGCCAGTCTCTTCTGAACCAGATCATTTCTTCATTTTTCTTTATCTCTGAGTCCTTTCTTTCAACCAGTTATCCGCTAGGACTTCTTGACATTTTCAACAATTAGAAAATCTTAATATTTTGAAGATTTAGAATGACCCTACTACTTCTGCTAATTGCTTGTATTACTCAGTACATTCCTTAATGATTTGGATGCTGACAACATGCAGCATCCAAATGTAAAGCATTAAGGGGAACTACAGAAAGAAAAAGACTAAATCATAACTAATGTGGAATATAATAGAATGAAAATTTAGAGACTCAAAATCCAGTAAAAGATATAAAATAAGCATTAAATAACACATTTTCCAATTGTAATTGTCACAAAGCAAAGAGCAGATCTTTTGGATAGATTGTAAAATCTCCAGCATTTAATGAATTTCAAAATTTTTTTGGTATGGGTATGTAATTCTAGGCAAAAAAGACAACAAATGACCTTTCAAGCTTGATTTCAGACTTTTCTTCCTTCTAGTTTTGTTTTCTTGGTTTTCAAGTCTTCCGGTACATGTGATACTATTAACCCCTTTGCTTCTGTAGTTCTGCACCCCTTGTTCCTCTCAAACTCTTCCCTTCCACCAGCACAGAAAGAAAATTTATTTCTAGTGATGAGAGATTCAAATAATATTCAGTAGGATTTATTGTTTTTTCACTCTTACTTCTGTTGTATACATGCAGCATAGCCTTTTCTTCCATTTATTGTTTTTGGTTGGTTGGTTGGTTTGGTTTTTGTGTGGTTTGGTTTTTGTGTTTTTTGTTTGTTTGTTTTTCATTCTATAATTTCTCCTTTTCTGCCTTGAAGAGTTTCAAATGATAACTGTTTTACAGCCTAATAACAACTTGGATTTTCATCTGCACAGGACAGCATAGAATCATAGAATCATAGAATTAGCTAGGTTGGAAAAGACCTACACGATCACCTAGTCCAACCATCCTCCTACCACCAATAACCCCACTAAACCATGTCTCTCAACGCTATATCTAAACGTTTCTTGAACACCTCCAGGGACAGTGACTCCACCACCTCCCTGGGCAGTCCATTTCAGCGCCTGACCACTCTTTCAGAAAAGAGTGACACTAGTCAAACTTTTCCTCAGGTCCTGAAAGAAGTATAATACTATGAGAATAAGAGTTAATTCACCCTTATTCAGTCTGAGAGTTTACATTTAGTGTTCAGTGCTGTAATGCTTTCACTTGGTCGCAGTTAGTGTACAATGTCCTGTGGTCTACTTGCTAAGCGTTTTTTCAAGAGTAATCAATATACTTTATATATGCCTTCCACTTGCTCTTTAAGAGTGCCTTGTTACTTCCTACCATTTTCTACAAACACAAAGTATAAATTCTTTTGCAGTCCAACGGTAACTAGTGGAACTACCCCTAAAATCTGTTTTACTTTTTAAAACGGGGGAGCATATGGAGAAAAGAAGGCATTCCCAGTTGATAAGCCAGAAGAGAAAAATAAGTATCTGAGAATGGTCGGTAGTGTTACGCTTACACAAAGACTGAGTGTTGAATATGAATATTTTTTGTGAAAAATAAAAAGTTATTTTTTTTCTAAGCAACATTGCAGTATGATAGAAACTGTTGCCTAATGAATAATTCAGTACAGCGGACATAAGAACTGGGCCATAGTAGTCTGATTGCAGAGAGAGAATAACATTAAAAATTAAAGTGTTCATTCTCTCTGTGTTTTATGCAAGCCATTCAAACCCTGGGCATCGCTATCCCTCAAAACAATTCATATTATTTATAGTTGTGGTGATCTGGCTGTGTTTAACACCTCATTTCAAAAATTTGCCTTAAAAAATCACCTTCTATATGATTTTTGTGTGTAGAGATATTGGCTATTCTGGGTTTTTCTGGTGAACTGTAAATACAGATGAACTGAGCCGAGTCAATTTGTTTTGAAACTGTGAACACTGAAAACTTGCAAGACGTGATGTGTTTTAGTTGTGAAGTGACTGTACAATGAGTTCATGTTAATCTTCAGTAAAAAACTGATGGTGGCTTTGAGTCAAGATCATCTGAGAAAATTTTATAACCCCATCTGTAAAATGCATTGGTGTTTTTATATAACTGCAATGCCTTTTTTTAAAATCTTTTATCCCATTAAATACCCTGGATTAAATGGGATTCACATTATGTGTAAAAGCATGTGTAAAACAGAACACTGCAATGAAATGTGTATGAAAGTCTCAAAGTAGTCCACGTGATCAGAATTTAAAGTTTGGTTGTCTATGTTACAAATAAAAGTATCCCCAGCAGCAAGATGCTCACATATACTGAACCATCTACAGAAAATACAATTGTAAAACATTGGCTTTAATTTCATTTCTGTATGATGTACAGACCTTACTAAAGGTATATCTAAGCATATTAGTTATATATACAGTGTATAGAAATGATACAATATTTTCCATTAGATAATTTCCCTGGAAAAACGAAAGATAACAAGGGTGTTACAAGGTGACATACAGAATGTGGCTTAGTGTGTTCACCAATCATTTAAGTAGTAAAATTCTGTGGTGTTAAAAATAGATTAGAAGCCATTTAAAAAGTACTGATCTTCTGAAAGCTCTTTGAAAGGTGTTTTGAAGGTTAAATCAAGAAGCTTTTTTTTCCCCAGCATAGTTTTAAATAAACAGCTTAGAAGCAGCCCATTATTGCTATCTTTTTGAGTATCTGTATGTTATACACGGTATAAGAACTCAGCAATAACAGCTATGAAGCTAGGTGGTTATTAACATTGTAAAGCTTTAGAACCTTCTGCCCAAGCCAAAAACCTTAATAAAGAAAATAGATAAAGTTATTTTAAAGCGTAATCTTCCTATGTATAAAATGGCTAAGTAAAATGAATAGATTTTCTGCTAGAATCTGTATTTCTTGCCAGGAACCTATAAAACCACTACATTTTATTCATGGCAAAAATAAATAAATAAATAAATAAATAAATAAGCTTTGTAGATTAAATGTTACCAGCTTGCTGTATATTAAAAAAAAAAATCTTTATTTATATTATTTTTTTCCATATTAAGAATGTTAATTAAACAATTTTAGTGTCAGCCCTAGGAAAGACTGAAGCACAAAATGTTCACTTAAATTAACTCATTTTTGTCCTTCTCATGGGAGCTGAGTAAAGTCTGTTGCTTTGCATTGCTGAAGAGGCTGTAAAACACATATCATTTTTTGTATTCCTGGATATGCCAAACTAATTTTTTGGTGGCTCACTCCCTTCTCTCATTTCTTTCCATGCATTTTTTTATAACAAAGAAGCAGTGAACTCTTCTTCACCAAGGAAGTCTAAAATAAACTTCCAGAAAAAATGTACTACAATGTCACAGTAAGCAATAAGCATAGCAAAGGAAATGCAATGCATACACAATTTTTTTCTGATATTGTATCACACTTATTCATGCTATTCAGGCAATCTGAGATTGAAGAAAAAAACAGTAAAATATGTTCCACCCCTAGGGTACTACACATCAGGTTATCACTTCAGCTGAACTTTGTTGGCTGGTTTATGTGCTGAGTGGGCTCATGATTGATAAAGAAGCTGGTATACCACAAGTAGATTTCATTTCGGTTTCTCTTAAGGACCAAGCTCATGGATCTTATATCTCTGGGTCATTCTCAGGTGCAGCAAAGGGATGTGTTTTGAATTGTGTTGCTAAGGTGAGCTAGCACACTCATCACACACAGAGATATTTCTGATGTCCTCTTTTTCCTTTTTCATGTTCTTTGATGTGAGTTACAATGTTTTATTATTTTTTTTCTGTTTGTTAGGTTTCTCTTTTGTTTGATTTCCTTCCCCACTAGGCATCAGAGCAGGGCACATTTAAATGAATGGGACAATAAATTTCTCTGAAACTGTTTCATATTTTATAAATATTTTAGTTGCAGTTTCCTAGTGTTTTCAATGCTTTTTATGTAACCAAAAAAAAAAAACAAAAAAAAAAAAAAAAAAAAAAAAAGAAAAAAACCCTGATAACTGAAATGAAAACACAATCCAGATAATAAGAACATGTTTATACAGAGAATTTACCCGGTTTAAAAAAATGGAAGACTGTTGTGCTATAATGAGTCTCCACCAGCTGTAACAACTTTGCCTCGTGGGCCTTCTAGAGGACGGAAACCATCTCAGCATTCTGGAAGTTATTGTTCAAGTAGCCAGTAGATATAGAAGGATGAATATGATGCAGATTCCCAGCCTTGAAAACAGCCTTCTATTTCATGTGACTATGACAGATGTCAAAGTGTTCACAAATAATAAGTACATCGAAATATCAAGTGTTTAAATATCACTTTATCTGAGATAGAGCTATGGGATTACATCATGTTTTCCATAGAAAAAATAAATTAGTTGTGAAAAATAAATAAGTTCACAAAACAAAATGTTATCCAGGAGCCATGTGGTTTTATTTGTTTGGTTGGTTGGTTAGTTCTTTGTAAGGAGAGCGATGGTGGATGTTATGAAACATATGCAGTAAACATTTTAGCTTCACACAGTTTTACTTCTATCCTACATGTTCAGTGGAAATTTGCTGTATGGTACATTAAACTGTCTACTACTGTTTAGTTTCCATATAGCACAGCTAAAACAAAATGTAAACATTTGGTGTAGTAAGGTAAAAGCAGCTTGATTTGTCTTAATTGCTAATTAAATCCATTTTCTAACTAGAAGGTGGTACTACTTTGGGTACAGAAAGCTTTCTTGAAGCTCATTCCAAGTATTTGTAGAGTGATAAGGAACTTCTTGTTTTGACCAGTAATGCAGTGCACATTTCTTCCTCTGTCACTTCCACATGGTCACTTGATAACTGTAGTTTTTAATCTGCTACATTTTTTTCTGTATCTAAAAGATCTGTAGGTACAGTTTATCTCTTTTTGTCCTAGTTCAAGATCAAATGTCATTGTGGAAGCTTAATGGTCTTGGACATCAAAGCATTTGATCACAGATGCGTACAATTTTATAACTTACTTGACATTCCTGTGCTGCTGGAGAGGTGATGAAACGAGGAAAAGAAGTAGTTTAGCACTGTGCTTTCTGACATGATGTTTCTGTCCTGGCAAGAGGCTGGGCAGGTCAGTGTAGCAGTGTTAGCCATACTTTGCATAATTGTGGAGACAGGCCTATACTCAGTCAGTTAGGCTCTCCTCGTCTCCCCATGTTGGGGAGGTTAAAGAGAAGATCCTGGATCCTGGTAGAGAATTGTGGGGTTTCTGTGCACAGAAAAATCCTTCCAGAAACTCTTGGCTATCCCAGTATTCTTAAGTAACCTTACGTATAGAATGGCTGGTTCAAATTATGCTACAGCTTTCAGATTTGCTGTTGCCATTGTGGGCACTCAGAATCTGTTTGTTCCAGATGTTCTAACACTTCTGCACTTCTACAGTGATTTCTATTTTAAGAGCTTGTCCAGTCTGCCTTGAATTCATGTGAAATCAACATCTTCTGCTTTATTATTAATAAGTAGCTCTACTTGGCACCTCAGTCAAGATACAGAACCGTTCTCCACTCTTAGCGGCTCTATTATATAGTCACATGCCACTATATGAAATCTGTGCTGAGTTTAAAAATGTGTAAAGAAGCTTATGAAAAATATTTATACCTCAATCAATGTGATCCCACCCAGAAAATAAAAAGTTATCTGAATATTCTATTTTAATACAGCAGAAAAATGAGTAAAATTGTTGTGTATGCTGTCAGTATTCATCCCATGTTGAAGGAGTAAATGTTTTGTCCATGTTGTTGTACTTCATATTTTTCTGATATTACAGAATTAATTAAAAGAGGATGAAAAGGTTCTAGTATCCTTATTTGAAACCACATTGGGCCTATAAAAAGCTGTAACTTAAAACTGAAGTGTGATGTTACACTTGACATATCACAAAACTGAACACAATATACAACCAATATGCTTGGTGGAAAAAAAGGTCCTCTCTTGTACACAGTATTGGCTGTGTTATGTCAGATAGATTGAAAATGAACATATTTGAAATGCATGAAGCAACCTACATTGTGTGCACAGTTACTCTGTGAAATAGTTGTTATGTCATTATCTCAGTCTCCTTCTGCTATGCTACACTAACTCTGTTCACGTAGAATTTTACTAAAAGTGCATCTGGAGGTCTGGCAATACTAGCACCAGTATTCTGCCAGGGCCTAGAGGCTTTAACCTTCCTGCTGGCTACAAAAACAGACAGAAAGCTAAGGCTCCATCTGGGAGAACTGGTCAAAGTAAGGAAGACTTGTTAGTAAGGACAATCAGAACCCTCAGATGAACAATAAATTTCTGGTTGTCTCCAACAGAAAGGATAAAAACTAGCTCCTGCTTTCAGTTGGGACACTGTTAATTTTTAATTCAAATTGTATGTTGTGATGCTGTGTTTTGGCTTCAGGAGAAAAACAATGTTAACTGCACACCAAACTTTCGTTTGTTACTGATTGGCGCTGCATGGAGCCAGGGATGTTTCGGCTTCTAGTGCTGCCCTGCCCGTGAGAGGGCTGGGTATCAACTAGGAGCTGGGAGGGGACAGAACCAGAACAACAGATTGAACCTGGCTACAAAGATATTCCATACCATATGACATTGTGCAAAAAAACTTTTAAAAGTGTGGGGAGTTGTCCAGAGGAGTAGCTGCTGCTATGGGACTAGCTGGGTACTAGGGGTACTTCTCACTCTTAGTGTGAGTTGGAGACTGCCTAAACGATCCACAAACAGCAATGTCCATGAAACTGAACACAGAGTACCTAACAGCACTAAAGATTTCGATGTTGATGTTATCATGTAACCACTCCGTATAATCTTTGGAATGTTACACAAACTAGAGGAAGTCCTTTGACTTCAAGTTCTGCTGACAGGAAAAAGCAAATCTTTAAACATTGTGGAGCCTCCTTCTCTAGAGATATTCAAAATCTGCCAGGACACTTTCCTTTGCAATCTACTCTAGGGAACCTGCTTTAGCAAGGGATTGGACTCAATGATCTACAGAGGTCCCTTTCAACCCCTATAATTCTGTGATTCTGTGATAGGCATTGCCAAAAATTGTAGGAAAGTGCCCAAGCAAATGAATGTGCAATCAGTCCCACCTCAGTCCCTAGGAAGATAATGAAGAAAGCGCTTGAAGAAATTATTTCCACATATCTAATGTACAAGAAGGTGATTAGGAACAGCCATTGTGGATATTTAGCAAGGCCTAGTCATGCCCAAATAACCTGATTGCCATTTAAAATGAGATGATTCTTTGTAGAAAAGAGGACAATGATGGATGCTGTTACTCTAAATTTTAGGAAACTTTTTGTCTTAGTTTCCTGCATCCGCCTTGTAGCTAAATTGCGGAGATCTGGACTGGATGGATCCACATCAAAACAGGTGAAGAACTGGCTGGACTGCAAGATTTAAAATGCAGTGCTCAACAATGTGAAGTTTAGCAGGTAGCTATTTATGAGTAACATTCTGCTGGGATTAGTACCATCAGTAATCTGTGCATTGAAATGGAATACAATTTCACTGAGTTCATGTGTAACTTTCAAATGTGAATGATCATTGAAGGGTTATTGAAGGACAGGGTAGAGATTTAAAGGTGTTTCAGTACACTAGAGGAATGAGTTGATTGGAATATCACAAAGTTCAGTAAATACACATGCAAAGTCCCCTATGCGTTCCCCTCAACCCCTCTGCCACTGGACAGGTTGAAGATTGAATAGGTAGGGACCAATTTTGTAAACAGCGTTTTAGAGGTCCTGAATGCATCAGCAGTACATCCAGCAATTAAAATTAATCACAGACTGTGTTGCATTAATAAAAATATAATCAGCTCATGCAAAGTGATTATTCCCCTCCACTAAGCACCTGTGAAACTGCACTGAGAATAATGGTTCTTGTTTAGGACCTCAGTGAAGTAGAGATATTGACAAATTGCAGCAAAATCAAAGGAGGGCTGTTTGGGTCCTATAGCTGCTACAATATGAGAAGAGACTGAGGGGACTCGGAGGTATTTTAGCCTAGACATTGAAAAAAAAAAAAGGCTAAGGAGAGAGGAAAATCAAATATCAGTCCTCAGATTAATGAGAAAATGAAGTTAGACTCTGCTCAGATGTGCACAGCAATGGGACAAGAAGCAATAAATAAAAGTTGCACTAGAGGAAATTGCAACTCAGTATAAGGAAAAAAGTATGCACAATTAGAGTGGCTAAGCACTGGAACAGATTTCCCAGAGAGACAATAGAATTTCTGTTGAGATGCTCAAAACTTGATTAAAAGAAAGGCTCTAAGCAATATAAATTTAGCACTGTTTTCAGCAAATTTTTGAATAAATGATCTTGCCAGAAAGTAGGATTGTCCAGACATCCAGACACACAAACACAAACACACACAAAAAGTTTACTTACAAAAAGTTGCAAGACAACTAAAGGACATTGTATTTGTTACTATATAATCACTGCCATTTTTAGTACATGTATCAAAATTCCTTGCTTGTGCTAGTTCAATCAACATTATGGTCTGACAATTCGAACACAAGATTGTCAGTCTCAGTTCCAGTGATATGTATTTGCATACCCTTTATGTCCTTTTTCTTGACCCTGAAATCTGAGAATGAGTACTTAATTCTGTAATGCACATAGATAATCTTTAATCTAAATATCATATTTCCTGCAGAGTGATCTCATTTTTTTTAAAAGTGTTTATGTGTCTGAAGAACTCATTATTAGAACTAGTTTCCTTGCGAAGTCCCGTTTATTATTATTCCTTTTTCCCTGATAGCACAACTGTCTTAACTGGTCAGTACTCTTTCCATTCATGGTAAGTTTACAGATTACTCTTGATACATCTTTAAAGTAGTTATACTGCTACTAACATCTGGGACAATTTTCTAAAAGATTTTTTTTCCTTTTGCATGGGAGGCAAATTAGAGACATTCTTTTAGTTTTGATTTTGACTGTATTCCAAACTTACAACACATTTATTTCCTTGAAATTTTTCAGACACATTGATTCACTTACCAGTTCTTTTACTATCCTATTTTAGGAATAAAACCTCTACAAACCATAGCTGTAAAGATCTTAAACATTCCTTTCTATTAGCAGGGAAGTAACTTAAACACCATTTTCATTTGTTTTGACATGGTAATTTCAAGTCTTACATTGTCATCATCTCACTTTGTCAAGATAACTCCTTGATATATTCTCAGACTGATTAACTGAAGTCTGGAGATGGTAGGGTGGTCTTTCATAGAATTGCATTGACATCTTCTAGGAAAAATTGTGTGGATCAAGGAAGCTAAGTGGCAGAGACACAGATTATCATTCATTCATACAGTTGTTAGTTGTAATACCTCAGCTGCCATTACTTGAACACTTGATCATACTTGAAATACATCCACATAATCTAAATTGATGTGATGTAAGTTTGTTTGTTTAAGAGCCAAAACAGAGACATACACATATATATTTTTGTCATAATGGTATTAAATATGCCTTAAGACTTAATACATGAAGAAAAAGGAAGTCACAGAATCATCAAATCACCAAAGTTGGAAAAGACCTACAAGACCATCCAGTCCAACCGTCCACCTATCATCAATAGCTCTCACTAAACCATGTCCCTCAACACAACGTCTAAATGTTCCTTGAACACCTCCAGGGTCAGTGACTCCGCCACCTCCCCTGGGCAAAGCAGCAGCATCTCAGCTATCAGTGTGCCCACCTAATTTGAATGAAATGGAGATTGCCGCATGGCAATGCATCTCATACACTGATTGAATTTTTTTTTTCAGAGATTCATTGCTTTATCCTTAGTTTCATCAATCTCTGTGTGAATTCTGACCAGTGCTTTCACCTCTGTTCAGTTTGTTCATATGTAAACTGGTTATCCTTCAGTGTTTGATAGTGATCTCCTGAGAATTATTGGATAAATGTTTACATTGTATTTTCAGAGTATATCATCAGAGTAACAATATAAGCATTATTTTTTTTTATTATTGAAACAGATCAGACAGAATTTCAAGGTTAGCTACTAAAAGCATATGTTTTCTTCAAAACATTATAATTAAAGTTCATGAACTGATAAACAATTGCTTGTGACAGAATGTGGAGCAAAGGTTATAAGCAAAAAAACATATAAAGGTTACATGCAAAAAAGCATGTTGTTCAATTCATTCATTTAATTCAAACCATAAAAGACAATACTGTAAGACACTGGTTCTGGCGCTTGATAGGAAAATCAGTTAATAATTCTTGAACACAGCTGTCATCAGACTGAGTCCAATTACATTTTCTTGAACATTTTTTTTTTCCTGCAAGTTAAGGAAAGATCTTGGCATTCCTCCGTACACTTAGGACATTAAATATGATTATACCTTCTGATTTCAGGAGAGTCAAGTAATTTTAGAGAATGTCAGTCCAGTAGGCTTATTTCACAGGACTGTTATTTAGTTCTGATTTTTCTTTTATGTGTACCTCAATCAAAGATCAGAGCTCTATTGTGCTGGGCACAGTAAAGACAAGTAATCAAAAAGCAAGCTTCCGCTCTAAATAGTCCCAATCTAGACACCAGTAAGAATGCACCAGGGAGATGAAGTAGCAAATGGAGTAAAGAGAGGCAGGCAATAATGAACAGACGTTTTAGCTCACAACTTCCTGAATTGATTTCTGCATAGCCACATACCACCACAAAGAAGGTTTCAGATATCTTCACTTTGAATATCTTACACTACTGGTATTTCAGATGTTCTCCTTGGGAAGGAGGAGGGATTCAGATGTTGGTGTAGAGGAAATAAAATGTGATTCTCTTCTCATAAGTGACTGTTCTAATCAGTAGGATATTTCATTAAATGCCAGCATTTCCGAAGACAACATTCTGTAACACCAAAATAAAAACTTTGGGCCAGATCATATACCTGACCTATTCTAGCAATTCTAGCAAGAATTCTAGCAAGACAGGCAGACTCTTGTTCAGAATTTCAGTTCCTTCCCTGATAAAAGTTATCTAACTGCATGAAATGTATGCAGAGCATAGATGTGTAATTTAGTTAATTTTATTTCATTGCTAAGTGAACAAAAATTAGATGCAGTATTTACACTGGAGAGTTTTTGATTTTCTTATTAGAGATGAGAACTTAAAATCATAGAATCATAGAATCACAGAATTGCTCAGGCTGGAAAGGACCTTCAAGATCATCAAGTCCAACTGCAACCTAACCATACTGCTCTAACAACCCACCGCTAAATCATGTCCCTGAGCACCACATCCAAACGGTTTTCAAACACATTCAGAGATGGTGACTCAACCACCTCCCTGGGGAGCCTGTTCCAGTACTTAACAACCCTTTCCGTAAAGAAGTTTTTCCTGATATCCAACCTAAACCTCCCCTGGCGCAACTTGAGGCCATTTCCCCTTGTCCTGTCACCTGTCACCAGTGAGAAGAGACCAGCCCCACTCTCACTTCAATGTACCATTAAGATGGGGTGCTCCAAAACGTTGTCCAACTTTACTTTCAAAGCCAGCTAAATGCTTCAGAAAGTACTACCCCACACTGCTACAAGAACAGATATGATCTGATGCCTGATTTATTCCAAACATTTTCTAAATATGAAGAATTTAGAACTACCTCAAATAAAATTCTTCTGGAATTACTTCAGATATTCCACCAAGTGAGGAACAGGAGGGCAGTTGAATTACAAGATGTGAAGGATAATGTTGGTTTGCAAAAGAAAGATTGAAAAAATTAATTAGGATTAAGTAAATCCTCTTTTGAATGTGAATATAGCAACCGGTCTGCAATAACATCATTAAACAAAAGATGGCATTGGGCCTTTAGGAGGAAAGTTAACTAAATGCAATGAGTAAATGCGTGATTTGTTAGATTAGTTGTTTTGGAGGGGGAGAGGGAGTTGTTTGTTTCCTTAGATGGTTGGTCAGTTGGTTTTAAATTAAAATGGAAATTTATGTTTCACACAAATTCCTGCTGTCTGACAGAAGCTTTAGATTTCATACTTGTCACTGCAATGCCTGACTTACACAAAGGAAGCTATTTTATACTTTACTATAGCCTGCATCATCAACAGAGAAGTGGTTAATGTTTGTCAAATGTAATGTAGTTCTTATATTCTGTTTCTATTTACTTCTTGAACATCCATGTTACTTAGGTAACTGTGACCCGTGTAGGTTTTACAGAGGAATGCCTGTCATGGAGATAGGCAACAACAGCAGTGCTGGAGGAGGAGGATCATGACCATTCCTAAACAGCTGGTTTAGAAAATATATCTGCTACCTACGTCTACAAGGATCAATACAGAGGAGAGACCAAAAGATATGGTGTATAATATTCCATTTAAGGGAGTCTGAGTCTGTATCAATGACATTCTCAAATAAAGACTTAAATAGCAGGTTTCTAAATATACGTAGATCTCTCTGAAAGTAATGCCTCCTATTTATTTCCATGGAAACTGCTACTGATACACAGAGCATAATAACAGCACTTAATAGAGCAAATTCTCAGCTACAAAATGCTATTTTTTGACACAGTCACCACCATTAGCTATCCATTTTCAGCAGTGATAAACAAGAGTCTGCATGCTGCTCTCGTAAACTTCTGCATCAGCGGAAGTGACTTGCTGTCACTGTCACCTCTGCTGAAACACACCACCCACCACCTCACTGTGATCACATCCACTGTTTTCTCTCCCTAAATCTTCAGCAAGCATTGATGAATGCCAGTGGGTGCCATTTTTTGTCTGCATGGAGGAACTGAATTACATACCTTTGCTTCATACTCATTTCCACGTCAAATGGCAATTTGTCAGACTGCCCCTCTGCTTCCATCTGTCACACAGCAACAAAATGTAAGGGAATATTGGTGGAAGGTTCAATCCCCAGTGCCGTACCACCAACATCCACCTCTGATATCGTGGACCAACACAATAAAATAGGAGTCATTACTTTTGGAGCAGACCTCATAATATAAGATAAATGCAACTTTAACAAACAACAAATCGCGAACAAAGGAAGTTATTAAGTCTTTTCTGGAGTGACTCCACCCCACATATTATAACTGAAGATCATGAAGACAAATGCAAAGAAAACAGCAATTCTACTGCTTACATTTGTCCATCAGAAAAAGGAGAGTCATTTGGCCCTAGAAGTGCTTAAAATGATTCAAGCAAATCCATTTTACTCTGAAGGGCAATGTACATCATCAATTTTAGGATTAGGGAAAATTCCCAATATTTTAAATCTAGTAACATCTGATTTAAAAAATAGACATTTTTAGAAGAGTTATTTTTTTATTATTTAAATAAACTTTTGCATGTTTCAAAATGCATAGAAAATCATATTTTAACTATAGAAATATATACAGAAATATGCATTTTATGCACAAATCTGCGTTTTGTGTAGTAATGGAAGTCATTGGATAAAAAAAATCCTAGGTAAAAAACAAAATGACGTTTTAATACATAGCAGTAACATCTACTGTTGCTGCAACGGAAATTTGGAAATATTTGTCACATTTCAAAGTTTAAATCAAGATAGTATGAAAGAGAATGAAGGACCATCAGAATCAAATTATGCTGATAAATAAAATTTAAACTGGTAAAAGAGAAGCTAAGATTCCTCTTCTTTCTTTGGATAGCAGATACTTCTTCCTTTTTGCATTGGGCAATGATCTGGTTTAACCTTGATTTTTTTGCAATGATTATCTTTGCACAGGGAGATTTAAAAGAAATTCAGAGTTCTGACATGAATTGTACAGCCTCACAAAATTGTTTTTACTGAACAAGCAGAAATATGTACACATCGCAGAATAAGTGCTGTCTACATCAGTGAGTCATGTAAAACAGTACACTCTCCTGTGCAATTATCTATGTGGTTGTAACATAGCATTCATAATTACATTTGTACCAATGCAAAAAAAATGACACAGCTACATACTTTTCAAGCCTGAATCAGCTTGCATCCACCTCTTCTGGCAGGCTGCAAAGTGCTTTCACAGTTTATTGCCATGCAGAACATCACAAGGCAAATATATTTAGATGTATCTGAAGAACAAAACTCTAGACATTTCCCAAGTCCTGAGGTATTCATTGGACCACATTACTTCCACCAACAGCATAATTTACAGAATTCAGTGCTGACATATTGCTCAATATTGTAAGCTTTAATTTCCTAGATTATTTTTGAAACAATGAAGTAAGGAGCACCATCAATTACAATTATACACTCAAATGGTCTCAGAAATAATGATGAGAGCCACATTCCATGGTCATATTTCCAAATCTGCAAATTTTTAGTGAACAAAGGTAAGTGTCCTTAAGAACATGAGCTCAGCAGCAATCACGAAAGAAAAGCAGCAAGGATTCTGCACAAATAGTTATGTAAACTCCTCAAAAAAACCCCACATGTACAGCTAAATAGATCATAATGTCCAAAATAGAAAATTATTATATGAACTGCATTCATATAGCATTACTTGCTTGTTTTTTAACTTTGTTTTGTGTACCATTTGACATATAAAGTATACTACAGGAATAGATGCAGTGTACTTCAGCTTGTTGGTTTCCATGTTAATTCATACAGGTCTGCCTTGCCACAGACTTTTTGTTAAATAATTTTTGCAAAAATATATTAATTTAATTGCAGGAATATACTAACTTTGTAGACAAACATGTTTGTTCAAATCTATTGACTATTCCATTTCAATAAAACATAGCTGGAAAAATCTGTCATTGTACTAATGTTCATGTCATGCATGGCACTAAGACCCTTATTCCCCTTTCTGTTGCCTGCAACTACTTGACAAAAGCCAGAGTGGAATACATTTGCTACTTTATAAAGAAAGTGTCCTGAAAATGTTCATCAGTCACTGAGAAAGAATGTTTTTTAAGCACTTGATTATAAAATCACAGAATCTTAGACATAAGGAAAAATAAATTAAGTTTAGACTAGACACCAGACAAAATTTGTCAGATACAGATTTTGGAAAAGAGACTATGTAGATCTTTCAGATGAAGAAGAATGGGGTTACTCAGTTCTTTTAATTCTGAAAATAGACATCACGTTGGAAAATACAACAGAAAAAATATCATAGCTGAAAACAAATATTTGTTTGTTTAAGGTTGTTCATCCAAAATTAGAGGCCAGATTAGTCAAGATGGAATTAAATTCATTACATCCTCGATTGTCATTTATTGCATAGTTATAACCATCCTGCCTCTCTGCTGCTTCTTTGTAAATGTTCAAAGACTGCACCTCCTGCTATACAATTTTAATAACCAATATTTTTCTCTACATTTGGACATAAATCAGGCAGTTTGGGGAGTTTTGCAGAACAGATGAACTAGACCTATCAAACCTCAATAGAACTTTTTCTAATCAGGTACCAAAATATTCACGTAACTTTTTTTACCAGCATTATAGAGTACCAAGATAAAATAATCATCATCACCATAAATAAATAAAAAGTATTATTAACACGTTGTATGTACACATATCATGACCTTTATTATTAACTGCTAAATGTTTATCTTTTTATCTACTATTTCCATAACAGAGAAGCCAGATTTTAGTGGATGTATGTGACTATGCTGTTCAAACACAGTTGTTGGTACTGTTTTGCTGCTTTCTCTAGGTTTCACAATATATAATTTTTATTTATAGACAATTCATTTTAATTAGTGGAGCTTCTAGCTAGCAAAATAAATACTGCTTCTTGGAGTGAAAGCTGCATGGAGATGAATATATTTTACATTTTACCCTACCTTTGGATACAGATAAATAATTAAATAGTTTAGACAAATAGGAAAGTGCACATGTAGTCGTGAATACTGACTAAATTTATGCTTGAAGATACATAGTATAAGAGTGCCATCTTCTGGAATTAGTATTTCTTACACTTCTGCTCTCATGTTAGTCTTTTGCTCACAAGAAATATTAGTCAAAGATTAATGAAGTTTACTTGCTTGTTTTCCCTACAATTCCCTTTTCATTTGTCTATGCCAGTTTTAAAGGTAGTAGTCACTGAATAAATTATTTCTCATACAGATAGTTAGAGAGAGTGAGTTTAAAAATCATCATCTGAAATTACTCAGCTCTATTCAGCCTGTTCTGCATGAGTAGCAAAAGATTATTAGAATGGCAAATTGTGTGTTCCTCTGTTGCAAGCACATATAGAAACCGATACAGCATGCGTAAAGATTACAGAACCTTGGAAGTATTTTTTAAAGGAAGATGCTTTGGACTAAATATTCAGCTCGCTCAGTTTCTACTGATTCTAATGCAAATATTATTGCCAAGGTACACCACATCTAATAAAAACAATGGATAACAGTAAATTTTAGTCTTAATTGTAATATAGAAACATCTATGGTCTATAAACAGACAATGCAGGGATGCAGTAATAGCACAATTTTACTTGCCTTACAGAACACCACGTAGCCAGAAATTGCATTCTTAAAACATATGTTAAGGTTTTACACTGTCTGGGAGCAAGGCTTTGGGGAAGTGATGTGTAAAACACTGTCCTCGCTTCTTGCCTTGGAAACAGATAAAATCGAAACCCATCTACTGTATTTCAGATGGGATTTTTTCTGTCTGTCTGTCTGTCTGTCTGTATTTATTTATTTATTCAGTCCTGAGCCTTCATATTTCAGGTCATTTTTCATACTGAAACTACCAAAACCAATAATCATTTGTCCCATATCTCACTCATTCTTTGTGCACTTAGAAGCTTTTAAAATTAAATTCCCCTTGTTTTCTGCTTTTACCTTTCTAGATTAAATATACCTATTTGTGACATCCTACCAAGCTCTCCACTTTCTGTTGTCAACAGTGTACTCACCCTTTTAGACTTTCTCTCCTACAGGGATTTTCTCTTTGACCTGTCCCCATCTTCTGTTCAGCTGATCAGCAACATGCTCCACTTCTTCCTTCAAGGAATGCTAAAACATGTTCTTGCAAATTTTCTAAGAATCTCTTCTTTATTAGAACAGAATCAAGATGAAAAATAGAAATAATAACCAAAGAAAACAAAACATATTTTTGTTAGATTAAAACACATACCATCTATTCTACATTGTGATATGATCAGCATGCATATTAAAACAGTTCAATACCTTTTCCTATATGATAATCCCATTAATTTGTCTTACTGGATAATGACAGAATGCCTCTGTTGCTCTGATTGTTATTTTTCAATTCCCTTTTCCATCCCCTATCGTCTCATGTGAGCTTTTAATACAGATTTGGGAAATTTCAATTCTCGCTACTGTATTCTTGTATACCAGCAGTTTAAAACTGCTTTGTTATAAGTATTCTTAAAACAAAAGTATAGAAAACCAGCATTTTTAAACGCAGATGTCTTCTCTGTCTTGTCACTGTCTCTCTGTGTATGTTTAATGCATATTAAAAAGCCCAAGTAGTGGAGAAAAAGCAAGTCAGGACTCAGAATCCAGACACAGGCACACTGCAGTACGATAAAACTGTTTTGTAGATAAATAAAACTTCTTACTTGCACATATTTCAACAAGACAATGCAAATTACAGATATCTTTCGCAATAATAAAAAATTCAGTGGGCACATGTGAAGGAATAACAGCTCAGTTCCTTGCCTTAAGTCTCCTACAGTCTGATTTCAATTAGGAAAAGCTGAATGAAGCCTAACAGTATGAATGACATAATTAGACACAAGTTAAACAAAAAATTATATAGTTACAAATTCAAATATAATTATAACCAACTTTTAAAGACTGTATTGAAATATCAAAGTATTTTTACACTACATAGTATTAGAAAATATTGCTTGGAAACAGTGAACTTCAAACAGTTTCTTGGAATATTTTATAGGACTGTTATTTCAATGGGATTTATATGTAATATTCAAAAGAACATGCATATTTACCAGATTTTAGTATTATAAGAAGGCCATGTTTTTATGCCCCTCAGGCTTAAAAACCACAGCCACGACCATACAAGCTATGAACAAACAGAAAGCAAAGAGTCAAGTACTGCTGGAAAGTGAACAGGAAAAAAATTATTCAGACTATTTTTTAATTCTAAGGAAACATTTGTCACAGTTTAAATGATAAAATGACAGTTCAGAGTCTAAATGGACATGAACAGCAAAACACTTAAATCACAGATATACGAGATATATGCAAATACATGCAGCTTTACAAACTACATTAGTTCACTGTCCTGTAGGGCAGACAGTGGAGTTCAGGAGAAAGCTGAAGTGGGTCAGTGCTTTTTTTTTTTTTTTTTTTTTTTTGCTTTTTCCTCTCTTACTGCCTATTTCAGAGTCTTATTTTAATTCACATGTCTTTCTTATGAGCTGCTGCATATTTTTTCTTTGTATTTACAGCCAACTTTTGATAATTACTGTAGCCAGCATTTGTTCTGTTTCCAGCTAAAGAGGTGCTGCTTAGAGTTTATGGAGCAACTGAATTTCATCAATCCCTGAGAACTGCATATAGTGACTTGGCTTATAATTTCTCCAATTTTAAAGAAATTTCCATGTTCTGTATTCAAAATCTTCTTCTATCTCAAACAAAACCGTAGCCCACTCAGGAGTCTCTAATGACATCAAAATAACAGTTTTGTCTAAAAAAACCACTAAGTATAACTTCAACGCTCATACTTGCAGACTTTCACTACTAAACTCCCTCTGCTCTAGTTACTAATCTTTCTGGATAGCCTTTACCTATTCTTTTTTTCTTGCAGCCTATCCTCTCATTTTTTATGTGACACTCCTCAAATATTGTTAATGAAATTCAGGGAGATTTTCTAGACAAAAGAATCAGCTGTCCATGGAGGAAAAAAAAAAGGATATTTGGCATAGTCTACTTTTAATAGACGTTGATGTTGTACATGTTAGTGCTTTAGCATTAACAAAAATATTGCATCATGAATCTCTCATTAAAATTCTAAGTATTGATAACATCTTCAATTGAAAGAAATCAATGGCTTTGCCAGTGATAACACTGAAAGTTGCTGTGCTGTTCAAAGATGCTGAAAACCCTATCCTCAATGTATAATTATTAAGAATCTCAACTTTTTACAGGTCCAAGATTAAAAAAAAACTCATCTGCAATGCATTTTAAAAGTTACTTGCAATTGCTGAATTCTGTTCACCTCTCAACATTCATTGTGACACAAGAATGAGAAACAAATTTGGTAAGACAACACTGCATATTTAAAATGCAAGACGTAAAATGGTAATGGACAAGCAAGACCCTTTAGCTACAGCTAACCTACTGTCCACATGTCAGGTTAAGTATTTTTTTTTAAAACTTGACTTTCACAGTTTGACACCAACTTACCTGGATGTCAAACTAAATTAGGCCAAATAAAATAAATTTTCCTAAGTAGTAGTGAGTGGTTCTACTTTTCTGCTGTCATTTTTATATATATAAAACATATATAATTATTTACAATCCAAAAATGTATTGGTTTGTTGTTTTGTTGGTTAGTTGGTTTATTATCTCACAGCTAAAATTATGCAGAATTAATATTAATGCAAATTGTGAATCTTTGCACATGGTCAGAATGAAAGAGCTGTAAGGATTTCAAGTTTGTAAGAAGATACTCTTAAGTATTTTGCAATTTAAAAAGTATTTTATCCAAAAAACACAGTTTTCTACCTTTTATTAATTTTTAAAAAAGTCTCATATATAGGTTGTCACAGGAAGAGTTTAAATGAAGAATTTTATAATCTGCAAGGCACTTTATGCTTTAAGGATGAAAAAAGAGAGACATTTGAATTCACTCATGATGAAATTTTTTCTCTTCTATCTGATAGTGAGTCATCTTCAGTGCAAGGCAGGACTTGGAATCCAGGAGCTAATAAA
Organism: Numida meleagris; assembly: GCF_002078875.1. Lineage (NCBI taxonomy): Eukaryota > Metazoa > Chordata > Aves > Galliformes > Numididae > Numida > Numida meleagris. The sequence goes on along the minus strand of NC_034409.1, from coordinate 155,921,753 downwards.
GAAAACTGAAATTTTCTATGAACAATTACTTTTCTGGTCCATAGTTTGAGAATACAAGGGAAACACCCACAGCTGTGCTTCTTAAAAACTGTAGAACCAGTACTATTCTAAATATGAAATGTAATTTTTCTGGGCATATGTATTCTTGTCATGGTTTTATGATTTTCGTTTATTGGTACTCCACATCATAACATCATGTAATGAATGTACCTGGTTCTCAGAAGAGAAGGACTACTACAGTCCCCACGGTACTTTGCTCCTCTGTTACCATTTTCCAGCCGGAGGGAAAAGATAAAAGCTCGCAGTATAAAAACTTGCAGATCACAAGACTTCGTCCCTTTTTCCACCGTCTCTCGTCTTGGCAGCACCTCGCTCTCCAGCCGTCTTATCGTCGGTAGTAGAGTAAGGCCTACTTTGATTTTGGGACATTCTCTCTCTCTGTATTGGATTTATCAGCTTAAATTGTAATTATATTGTATTATAGTGTGTTGTTTTGCATTCCGATATCTTATTGAGTAAATTAGTTTGTTTCTCCTCAGATTGTTGCCGCTGTTCTTTGCTCTCAGGGCCATCTCCTTACCCTTTTCCCCTTTTCCCTTTTCCCGGGGCGTGGACCCGTGGATCCCCCGTCCCCTTCGTCACGGAACCGGGCCAAACACCCGTAAACTGTTGACAATTCTATATGAAAAGCAGGTCTCCTCCTTGTTAGTTCATTGTCAAATTACCAGTTCAAGCAAGTCAAAAAACTAAAAAATCTGATGTTCTCTTTAAGAATATTGAATGCAATGGTAGTACAGCAGCAAACAAGTTATAGACAGAAATCATCTTAATATTTTATTAAGTATTTGACTTTGGCAGAAAGCTTATATAAAGAAGATATTCAAGGTCATTTCTGTACACAAGGACACTGTTTTAAACAATGATGTTGGGTTATTAACTTAATCTGAGTTTCTGAGCCATCCGCTGTCATTTTGCAACAGGATAAACAAAATGAATGCAGAGTTTCTGGGAATCTAAACACTTCATTTGCCTAAAAGGAGTCAGATCTTGCATTGTACTGGAGCTCAGTATCTGAAGTAAATATATAAACTAGAATTGTTATATACTGTATAGATTTGTGATCCAGAGAGGGCAGAAATATATGAATGTATATATGGTATTTCATAATTGCAAGTCTGTAAAACCTCAGCTATATCTATGAAAATAAAGGAAGGACAAACACTACAAAATTCCTTGGCACAGCGACAAGAAATTACCTCAGCAGAGTTTACTTATTTTTAACAGTGGAATAATAACCATTACAGATCCCACAAGAAGCGTTTGGTTGTTTGTTGTTAATTTGTGCATTCCTGTTTCCAATACCCTCAAGTATTCTTGCTCTAAGTAATTCTTCTTCTTTTTTTTTTTTTACAGAGCAGAAACTATGGACAATTTATTTGTTTCTTATTTGTTATTTCTCTAATATAAAATACCTTAAGCATCCCATACTAGAATGTGGGAAATATTGTAGTAGACTTGTACAAAGATACAGAAAAAAATGACCTATAATCACATTCTGATACAGCACAAAAGCAAGCTTAAGATGAAAATCAGTTATGACTTTTTAGTACCTTAATAAAGAACAAGTACAAAGTATTAAATGATTCTGTAATAATACAAAGTAGTGGGCTGACAGTTGAAAAGAAATTACTTCTAACTCAAAAGAAAAAAAAAAGAGGTGAACAAAAAAGTATATTGATAAGTGCAGAAATAACAGCCATTAATAGTAAAACTTTTGTAAGATTAATATGGAATGTACTGTACCGGCCTTTAAAACAAGCTGGATGCCTTTATGGAATATATGTTTAAGTAAAACAGTTATTGGATTCAAACAGGTGGAATTCTTGTGATATATACAAAGTCAAAAAAGATGATCTAATAGACCGTCTGGCCTATACGAAGAAATGAAGAATTAATCAATAAACCATATCGTGATAAATTTTTTCTGTCCAACTCAGCCATTTAATAGATGCAATAACTACTCTAAGAACAGAAAGAATACACTGCAAGGTATCATCTTTCCCTATTCTATGCAAATGTATACATATTTTTGAATGCAAATTCTTTATAGTTAGACAGTTATGCCTGGGAAAATGTTGAATCTTTGTAGCTTTGTTCACGAAAGACCAAAAATAAAGTTATTTCACATCAGTAAATGCACACAAATTCCCAAAATGTGTTTCTAAAGATTCAGAAGTAATTGCATTTACCGACTTCTCAAATCTACTGAAAACTATTACAGTAAAGCATATTTTTGCAAAACAAGCAAGCAAACAAAAAAGATACAATTAATTTACTTATAGTAATGCAGGTAATGAGTTAAAGGGAACTTTATTCCCTTCAAAACTGTCATATTTGTAACAGTAATCCCAATAACACTGAGTGATATTATTCTTTTTAATCAAATATCCTTTTCCTTGATTTGAATCAAAACTATTTCAAGGAATTCCTACAGTCCTACACTTATGGTCAAGATTAACAGAATTATTTCTCTAAAATGTCTCTATTCACCATAATACACAGAGATCTTGACCTTGCATAGACTAATGATCTTTCAGATGTGTCATTTGTTATTTTACAGGTTATTTGCACACGGAACGTTTGAAAAATGACTTTTTTCAATACACTATCCCAGAAATATCAATTTAAAAGTTTTGAGAAAAAGACACTCACTTTCACCTTTACAGACAGTATCCTACCTTAGCAATTAGAACTTCATTTCTTCTCAGATTGTGATGATCCCATGTGTTAACTGTAATTTACAAAAATTCTGAGTATTTGTTTAAAGCTTTGCAGAAAATATTTTGTAACACCCATTCAAACACGTTTTTCTCATTCATCATGCGCTTCATAGTAACCCATTGCTGTGCAGAGTTCTTGGTTCCGCAGTGTTGATGCTCTATTAACATCGGAGGTGGATGTTGGTGGTATGGCAGTAGATGTCGAACCTTCCTGCTAATATTCCCTTACATTTTGTTGTTGTGTGACAGATGGCAGCAGAGGGGCAGTCTGACAAAATGGCATCTGACATGGAAGTGCGTATGAAGCAAAGGTGTGTCATCGAATTCCTCCATGCAGACAAAAATGGCACCCATTGACACTCATCAATGCTTGCTGAAGATTTATGGAGACAAATAGTGGGTGTGAGCACAGTGAGGCAGTGGGTGATGCATTTCAGCAGTGATGATTGAGATATGAAAGACAAGCCATGTTCTGGATAGCGATGCACAACTGTCATACCATGAAATGAAGAGCTCTTGTTCATCACTGTCAAAAATGCATAGCTAATGGTAGTGGCTATGTTGAAAAATAGTGTTTTATAGCTGAGAATTTGCTCTATCAAATAGTGTTATTGCACTCTCTGTATCTGTTGTAGTTTCCATGGAAATAAATAGGAGGTACTACTTTTAGAGAGATCTACATACTAACAGCAGTGAAAGATAAATAAAATACTTCACAGCACTGAAGTTTGTAATGGGAAGAATCTAAAATACAATCCCTTTATCTACTGATTGTGTTTACCTTTCAGTTTGGCAAGATAAGCAGAACTGCTAGGACTTTTATTTGACTTTCGGTGTCTGATACAATATCTGGATAGAGTTCTGTGTACTACGCTTCCATTTATTTATTTGTTTTCCTTCTCTGGAGATTGAATTAATTTTCACCACCACTAAGACTGATCCGGTAAATAGTGTTCCTCTTTAGTTCCTCTATCCTGAAAATTTTGCTTAGCCTTTTCTACTGCTTGTATGAACTGGACATAATATTTGTATAATTTCAATTGTGGTAGACAAATAAATGAACTTTGAAATGTAGAACATTTAGCAGTGGAAGGCCACCCATTGGGCAGAAGTTATTCAATACAATTGAAACAGCTGAGGATACAAAAATTGTGTTTGTCTATATTTGCTGTGCCAAAATACTTTGTATTGTCTCTTCAAATGTTCTAATTGACTATGTGCAGGCAGCACAGTACAAAAGCTTAAATTATGTTATTACAGAAATGGGAATTGAAAATAAAAGAAAACAAAACCTTTAAACTTCTTTTAAAGTTCACATCTCAGGCTCAAGGATATCATGGGGTGATGACAAATCTGCTGCCACTGGCATAAATTATGACAACTATAAATTATATCACCTGGCTACACTTCTCTCCCACATCCTCATATTGAATGCAAGTTCATTAGAGAATGTCAGCTTCAAATGAATTTTACATGAATGAATTCTCAGCTAGTTAATTACAACTTGAATCTAGCTCTTTATATTCCTAAGCAACAAAGGAATGCTTTACTCCAAGTACTTTGAAACATAAAAGCAGCATCATAAACTTATTACAGCTAGAAGTTCAACTCAGCCCAATCAGTCTTTCAGAAAGATTGCTAAGAGAGAAAAGTAAGATGACAGAAAGAAGCTTTCTGAGGGATATCTTCATTAATTACATTGCTCATTGAACAAAATCGAACATTCTCAATGAAATATTTGAAAAGTGTATACTGAAAAATTCCTGTATGTCTGTTGAAGTCAAAGTTAGGAAAATTTTGCTTCCTGAAAATTGTTGCCAGAACAGATTATGAAGAAACAGAAGATGCTCCTGTGTGAAATGGCTTGACCAATTAGAAGACAAAGAAGTAATGAAAATTAGTAAATACAAAGAAAAATGGTACAGTGCAAAGATCTTTCTTTTGTTTTAAAATCAGTCACATTTAGAGAACTGAAAATTAAAAATATTTATTTTGTAAACACATGACACTACTTTTCTATTTGTGTATATATTTTTGTGTCAATATAACCTTTGCAAGTAATTTAGAAATACTTTTGAAATATTTGCTATTTTGACTCATTAGTAGTCAGAACATATTTTCTTCTCATTAATCCTTGATGTAGAAATTTAGCAAACAAAACATGAATACAACTGGAGGACATATTATAACAGTAATTCATTTTTCCTAATTAGAAATGTATTTTGTATAACAAGATACATTATTGTTACATGAGCTAGATTTCAAAAACAGTCACAGCAAGACAAACAATACAGCAAATCAAGAAAGTGGGGAAGATTTACCAACAATCACTATCCAAATCATTTTAAAATCACAACCAGGTGACAGAAATGTGTGTAAAACATTTTATTTACTAAGATATAACTAAGTAGATATCCATTGTTTTGTGGCACATTTGGAGTAGCTGTAACATGGTTTATAGCTTTACACATCAGTTTTTTGCATATTCTGGAGTCTTCTTCATAGAATCATAGGAGTTGGAAGGGACCTCTGGAGATTATCGAGTCCAACCTCCCTGCTAAAAGCAGGTTGAGCAGGAAAGCAGCCAGGGGTCTTGAATTTCCCCTGAGGAGACTCCTCAACCTCTCTTGTCAGTCTAATACAGTGCTCTGTCACCCTCACAGTAAAGAAGTTCAAATATAACACAAAATTATCTTTAACTCCTACTCTTATGAAGCTGAAGAAAAGATGGGAATATGGAGAATTTTAAGGAAAAAAAAATGAAAGTATGCAAAATTCAAATTCAAGCAACAGCTACACAAATTACATAGAATGATAAAATGGCTTGGGTAGAAAAGGACCTTAAAGATCACATAGTTCCAGCCTCCCTGCCGTAGACAAGGTTGCCACCTGCTAGATCAGGCTGCTGAGGGTTTCCTCAGTCCCACTGTCTAGGTTATTGTTGAAGATGTTGAAGAGCACTGGGACCAAGATGGACCACTGGGGACACCAGTCTTCACCAGCCTCCACCAGGACGTAGAGAGGCTGACCACAACACCCTGGCTACAACCATTCAACCAATCTGTTATCCACTGCATACTCCACTCTTCAATATCTTTTTACTTTTATCACTCTTTTTATCTTTCCAATTTAGATATAAAAGTTACTGAATCAGATTAAAAGAAAATTATTTTTTTTTCTCAGAACAAAAACTCCAGCTCATATAACTCTTGCAGTCTGACTATCACACATTAATCTCTATAACTCACTTATGGATCCTTTGAAAGCAAACACAATACTCAATCATAATGGTGTACTAAAATGCACTACAAAGTATGTATACTGCTTAGAAATAAAAAAAAAAATCAAAATCCACTCATGAATATTTACCATGCATCTGGTTTGGAAGGAGAAAAAAAAATGAACTAAAGAAGAAACATCCTATTTGGTATTTTTCAGTCTGTTTAGTATGGAAATTAATCACAGAGTAAGAAAATAATGCTTATAAATAACTAGCAAGAATGAAGGCACATCTGAGTCAGAGGAATAAAAAGCAAAAGCAAAAAAGCCACAAAACTGTGTATATAATATTGAAAACTTAATTACAAGTCAAATCATTCTTCCCATTCCTAAATCAAGCCTAAAAATAATAAAAAAAAAGAACAGGAAATATTCATTTGCTAATCTCAGCAATAAAACTGAAACAGTGGATGTTCTGACTAGATTGCTTTGGTAAATTAATTCAGTATTACCTCTGGCTTAAAAAACAACAACAACAACAAAAATACTGATACTAATTTCAGTTTAAATACATTCCAAACTAAATCAAAAACAGAAAAAAAACTTTTCAAAACCCATTTCAACAGAAGAAATAAATTTTATTTGCAGATTGATTAGTTGATTTGAATCTTTTGAAGGGATTCATGGGGATTCTTTCCTTATTTGTTCTTCATAACTGTTATTATCAGGCTGGAAAAAGATACAGAAATCTACATTTTCCTTAATTCCCTGCCTTAATACCAGAATTTTATTTACCTCCAAAAACTTGGACAGTTGTCTACAAATATTTATTTTAAACATATACGTAACTATATTTCAAAAAATCACAAATGCACAAAACTATTTTCTGGAAATACTTCCAAACATTGTGTATACTTATTCAGGAAAAGCAGCTTCTTCTGCTCTTTGCAATATCTATACAAGTGTTACAAGTGCCATATTGACTGAATATGAGTAGCTGTAGGCAAAGAAGAGATGTACATCATTTGAAGTAGTGAACAGCGCCAGTAACACAATACTGTATTATTAATACAAACACTCCTTTGTTGTCTTTAATAGGAGGCACACAGAGACTTGGGTTCTATTCTGATTTTCTTAATGTTATTTTACAAATGTAAAGTAGACTTTCACTAAAAAATGAAAATCAGTTACTTCTCCATGTAGATCTCCGTATACCAATTGTAGTCAGCATAATTCAGAGCTCATTCTTAAAGGCACCTACTGCTCTATTTAGATCCCACATAGAAATTTCTAGTAATGTTTGAAATGGTACAGGGGGTTTTCCCTGTCCTCTATCTGCTGCTTCAAGAGAATATTAGTCATGGTTCTTGTGACATAATCATTATTGCACACATAACTCTGTCTAGCCCTTGGGATGTTTCATATTGCACTGGCTGTGTACTTTTAAGAAATTCCATCTTATTTGTTTAGTAAGGTTTTAAATACTCCATGTGCACCCAAGATCTATCTAAACAAATACTGCATGTCAATAGAACTGTGACATGTATCACAGAAACTGTGCAGAACCACAGTGATACCTAACCATATCACTGAGTGGTCCACACTAGTGGTCCACTAGCCACCAACAGATCATCTTACTGGAAATAACATAAATAAACAAAAGTATTTTTTCAAATCACAGAATTGTTTGAGTTGAAAAAGATCTTTAAAGGTCATATGGTCCAACTCCCCTGCAATGAACAGGGACACCTACAGCTATATCAGGTTGCTGAGTGCACTGTCCAGTCTGATGTTCAATGTCTCCAGAGACATGGCATCAACCACTTCCCTGGGCAGCCTCTTCCAGTACCATACTACCCTTACTGTAAAAAATTTCTTCCTTATATCCCATCTAAATCTCACTACTTTTAGTTTGAAACCATTTCCCCTTGTCCTATCACCACAGACCCTGCCAAGGAGTCTGTCCCCTTCTTTCTTATGGCCTCTCTTTACATACTAAAAGGTCACTATCAGGCTTCCCCAGAGCCTTCTTTTCTCCAGGCTGAACTGTTCCAGGTCTCTCAACCTCTCCTTGTGGGGGAAGTGTTCCACCTTGAATCATTTTTGTGGCCTTCCTCTGGACATGTTCTAACAGGTCCATGTCTCTCCTGTACTGAGGACTCCACATTTGGACACAGTACTCCAGATGAGGTCTCACTAGCACAGAATAGTGAGGCAGGATCTACTGACCATGCTTCTTTTGATGCAGCACAGGATATGGCTGGTTTTCTGGACTGTGAAGGCGCAGGATGTGGCTTATGTCCAGCTTGCCATCCACCAATACCCCTAAGTCCTTTCCACCAGGGCTGTGTTCTATCCTTCCTTATCCTAGCTGTTTTTTATAGTGGGTGTTGCCACAGCCCAGGTGCAAGACTTTGCACTTGGCATTGCTGAACCTCAGGAGGTTCACCTGAGCCCACTACTTGATTCTGTCTAGGTCTTTCTGGATGGCATCCTGTCCCTTAAGTGTGTTGACCACACCACATAGCTTGGTGTCATCCACAAACTTGCTAAAAGTGCACTTGATCCCACTGTAAATGTCACTGAAGAAATCATTAAACAGCACTGCTGCCAGCACTGACCCCTGAGTGACACCCCTCATCACTGATCTCCATCTCAGTGTTAAGCCATTGACCACCACTCTCTGGGTACGATCTCACAACCTGTTTCTTGTCCACTGAACAGTCCACCCATCAAATCCATGTCTTTCCCATTTGGAGAGAAGGATGTTGTGGGGGACCATGTCAAAGGCCTTACTGAAGTCCAGACAGATTACATCAGCAACTCTTCCCTTGTCCACTGATGCGGTTATGCCATCATAGAAGGCCACTAGGCTAGTCAGGCAGGACTTCCCTTTGGTAAAGGTATGCTAGTTGTTCCGTATCACTTCTCCCCCTTCCATGTGCCTTAGCATAGCTTCCAGGAGGATCTGCTCCATGATTTTCCCCAGCACAGAGGTGAGGCTGAAAGATCGGTAATTCCCAGGGTCATCCTTTTTACCTTTCTTAAACACAGTTGTGACATTGCCTTTTTTCCAGTCACCAGGGACTTTACCTGACAATCATGACTTTTCAATATCATTGAGAGTGGCTTGGTGACTACATTAGCCAGTTCCCTCAGGAATCTGGGATGCATGGATGTGCAGGTGCCTCAGCTGGTGTTGAACTTGATCTTCGCTTGCAGTGGGAGGGACATTACTCTATCAGTCCCCACCTTCCAAAGCATTCACTCAAGCGCTGTGTGAAAAGCAGTTTCCAGTGAAGACTGAGGCAAAAAAGTTATTGACTACAGGAAAAGTTGCTGAGTACCTAAATATATGATTATGTTTAAGGAATGCCATATTACTCTTACAATCTTCTTTATCTGGCATTCGTTGACCTTCCTGTTACATATGAAATGGGTAGATCTTCAACTGAAATCTATAATTCTCTTTTCTTTTTTTCCTTCATTTTTCATTTTAAAAATGAAATAAAAATGAACGTTACAACATTACTGGTTGGGTCACATAAGCTGCCCTTAAAAAAAGCCCAGTTTTTTTTGCACTCTAGTTAACACTCCATCCAAATACCCCTGACAGCATCATGTAGCTGGACCCAGCTGTTCTCTAAGTTTCCAATGGCACATAAGTGGCTACTTCATCACAAATATTTTTCCAGTTTGAAATGCAGTAGTATAAATTGCCAATGTTTGACAAGCAGATACAGAGAAAGAGCATTTAATGATATAATTGTATACATGCAATTAGTTTCATAAGATTTAATTCTGCAGGAATATATAACTCTGGATGCAGATTTATAGTATAAATAGTCACGGTTAAATGGTTAAACTGGTTAAAGACATCTTGTGTTTGCACACTTCATAGCCAGCTCAACAGGAAATACTGTTTATGTATATTTCTCAGAATAATTCCTTGATTTCCAAAGTCATTTTCTGTTTACATGGTTGCTTGTAGATCATACGTGAATGAGAACAGAGCTTTTTTTGTCACAGGAAGAAATCAAATGTTCAAAACTAGATTGCCTGTTGTAAACTACAAACTGTCTCTCTGGAAAAGTGTCAAATTAATTTTCAGAATGTATAGCACTCTTATTTAATCATAAATATTGACTTTAGGTACAGAAAGTCAAATACTGGGACTTAAAAAGAAAAGGAAACATTTATTTTATAATCAGTATTATTTTTAAATACTAAGCCGGTAGAATACTTACTTCAGTATATGGGATACTTAAGATTCATTTAGCAAAATGAAAAAAATAAAACAGTCTAGTTCAAAATATATAACAGTAAAATTAGCTAGCAACTTTAAAGTGAATTTGAATTTGCAAATTCTGGAACAAACCTAACTGCAAATGCACAGCTTGACTCAAACAATCTTCTTCATGTGAAATTCATTTTTCACAACTGATTTTTTTCCATGAAAAATATTGTACCACTACATGCATCAAGGTGCTTATTTTTTTTTCTATTTCTTTCAGTGTTTTAGCTATCTTAATTGAAACATTTGCATTTTTAATTCTTTTTACACTCTTACAAGTCTTCTGAAGTTTTTATTGTCTGATAGTACAAAAACTTGGAAAAATAGGAAGCAAACTTCTGAAATGTAAACAGCTGTGTAACATATACAAGATCCATACATACAGTAAATTACTGCATTAATTATGATGTACATAGATGTAAAAATGCAGTATTTGAACTTGTTGTATCATCAAAAATTGATAGCATAACAAGAGCTGATTTTATAATAACATGTTTAACAGCAGAATTAGGTGAAATTGATCGGATCTATTTAGGAGAGAGAAAAGAAAAATGGTAGCTATATCAAATAGGCTTTGCAACAGAGTAAGTGGTTGACAGACAGCGGCCACAGAAGTAGAAAGATATTTTACAGTTTCAGACACTAAATTAATTTAAGATTCATTTTACTCCAGCTCTTCATAAGTGCTCATCCATAAAATGGTTACGGATTAAAAACAAACAGACTAACAACATTTACATACAAAACCCCCTCTTTTTTCACCAATAAACTGAGATGTTAAATATTTTCATGAAGGCTGAAGAAAAAAACACATGTATCTCTCAAACTACATTTGATCCTCATAGAACGATCTCACAGGGAGTATTTCATAAAGCCTATGAGGAAAGAAAGATTTATTTACTTTTTTTTCCAAGCCACATGACCATACAAAATAAAAAAATTATCCTCTGGCAGACATACAGGAATTGATTTATCTACTTAAATCTAACGCTACCAGAGGCACTTGAAGCTATTTAAGACATTTCTCTGCAGTTGGTAGGCTACAAAATATTGGCAGTGTCTCTAGCAGAAGTTAGAGGGAAAACTGGATATCTGAGGGTGTATATGATAGCTTTCTGTCTACTTTCAAAAACAGTGGATGAGAATCTCATCCCAATGAGTTAATACCTATTCCTACTCATTACTATCCATTCCTGCTCTTTCAAGTAAGGTCAAATGAGGCTAAATTGAAAACACTCCAAAATATCAGAAGACATTTTCTGTCTCTCAGAAAGATGTTGAAGAGATCGGGAATGCAAATAGTGTTCTCATCTATCTTCCCAATTGGAGACTGAGACACATGAAGGAGGCAGATGGATCAGGTAAATCATTTTCTGCATGGATATTGCCACACTCAGGGTTTTGGGTTCTATGATCTTGGATGCAACTTCAAGACTGAGGCATGTTGATTTTGGATGATATGCAACTGACTGAATGAGGCAAGAGTGTTCTGGGCAGCAGGCTGGCTGGACTGATTAGCAGAGCTTAAATCTAGATTCTGCATGGGAAGAGGATGCACTTCTGAGTGACAGAGATGAGTTAGGAAATGCTGACACTTCAGGAAGCAGAAGGGATAAACCTGTGAATTCTGGGAAGGTAACTCAACTGATAGCCCACTTGAAGTGATGATACATCAGTTCATGCAGCATGGAAAATAAGGAGATGAAAACCATGGTGCAGTTAGAAAACTATGACAATAGGTCATGGTCACTGCTATCACAGAAACATGGGATGATTCACAGAACTGTAACACTGTGATCGAGTGCTACAAGTTTTTTAGAAAAGATAGGCAGGAAATGAGAGGCAGGAATGTGGCACTGAGAAGCAGCAAAGAACTACTTCTGAGAAACAGCCATGAACAGGTTGAGAGCTTGTGGGTAAAAATTAAGGACCAGACCAATAATGGATATCTGATTGCTGAGTTCTATTACAGGCCACTTGATCAAGGAGAGGCTGCGGATGAGGCCTTCTTGCTTCAGCTACTAGAAGCATCATACTAGTAGGCTGTTATCTCAGTGGGGGTTTTCAACCACCCAGAAGTCTGCTGGGAAAGCAACACAGCAGGCTATAAGCAATCCAAGAGACTCCTGGAGCATGCTGAGGATAACTTCCTGGTCCAGCTATTGGGCAGACCAATCAAAGATGAAGTGTTACGGGACCTTCTGCTCACCAATGCAGAGATCATTAAAGAGGTTAAGATTGGAGGCAGTGTAGGCTGTAGCAACCACACTCTAGTTGAGTTTGTGGATCTGGAAAAGAGTGGAGTCAGGACTCTACACTTCAATAGAGTGAACTTCAAGCTGTTTAAGGAATTACTGGATGAGATTCCCTGGGAAACTGTCCTTAGGGACAGAGAAACTGAGGAGAGCTGGCAACACCTTAAGGGTGCCTTTCTGAGAGTACAAGAGCTGTCCAAACGTATGAAATCAAGCAAGGGAGACAGGTCTTGCCTGTCAAACTAAGAGTTAAGATGGAAATGTACAGGCAGTGGAAGGAGGAACATGTGGCCTTGAGAAGAGTACAGGGATGCTGTTCTGATGTGCTGAGATACAAGCAGGAAAGCCAAGGCAAGAACTGAACTAAACTTGGCAACTGATGTGTGTATGGCAAAAGAAAGCAATGATAGTGCCTTCTAATGGAGCACAAGCACTATGGAGCAATAGCATATAACAAAGAACAAAAATTGGCTCACCCATTCTGACAGTGAGTGACAGCTCAAGAGGAGTATAATGTCTAACCAGAGATGCTACTCCCTCTGCTGCTAACACTTAAGGTGAGGAGAGGTAGGTCCAGGCTCCACCCCTTCCAGTCACTCCCTGGGTTAACCATGTCTTCTCATCTGGTGATCAGCCATTGGCAATTCCACTGCAGTGTGAATCACAGAATCATAAATGTTGGAAAAGACCACTAAGTTCATCTAGTCCAATCATCAGGCCATCACCACTGTACCCACTAGACCATGTCAGAATAGCAAGAAGAGATTCAATGACATACATCCCAGGGTCCTGATGTAGCTGCCTAGCCTCTCTCTCTCCTATTTGAAAAGTCACTGGTATCAGGTGAAGTTCCTGGTGACAGGAAAAAAAGGAACATCATTTCTAATTTTAAGAAGGGTAGAAAGTAAGACTCGGGGAACTTCAGACCAGTAGGCCTCACATCTGTGCCTTTGAACATCATGGAACAAATCAACCTGGAATCTCTGTTAAGGTGCATGCAAGATGAAGAGGTGATCTGAGACAGCCAGCATGGTTTCTCCAAGGGCAAATTGTGCCTGACCAATCTGGTGGCCTGTTAAGTTTAAGTGATTGCATAAGTGGACAAATGAAGAGTAACACGTTAGCTACTTGGGATTCTGTAAGGCTTTTGTCATGGTCTCACATATCATCCTCATCACTAAACTGGAAAGACATAGATTTGAAGTTTGGACTATATGGATTGGGAATTAATTGTAAGGTTGCATCCAGAGGGCTGTGGCCAATGGCTGTAGTTGACACAATATAAGGAAGGGATATCATCATCCAAAAGGACTTGGATGAGCTTGAGAAGTAGGCCCACATGAAGCTAATGAAGTTCATGAAGGCCAAGTGCAAGGTGTTTCACTTCACCATTCCAGACATGAGTACAGACTGGGAGTAGAAATCATTGAATGTAGCCCTGTGGAGAAGGATGTGGAGGTTCTGGTGAACAAAAATCTGCACATGAGCAAGCAGTGTGCACATGCAGCCCAGAAGGCCAACTGGTATTCTGGTCTGCATCAGAAGAGGGGAGGACAACAGGAAGATGAAGGTGACTGTTCCCCTCTACTCTATCCTTGGGAGACTCCATCTGGAGTACTGTGTCCAGGCCTGAGGGCACTCGGTACAGGAAGGATACAGAGCTGTTGGTGTGGGTCCAGAGGAAAGCCAAGAAGATGATCAGAGTGCTGGAACACTTCCCTTATGAATAAAAGGCTGAGAAAGATGGACTTGTTCAGCTTGGAGAAGGCTTCTATGATTACCAAAGATGTAAGTAGTCGATTTTTTTGGCTGAAGAAACATGGACTCCAAATAAAACTGAAAATATTTCTGATCATTTCCTTTCAGTTGGAAAAAAAAATGACAAAAATCTCTATAGGGTACTGAGTAATTACTTTCTATTTACAGTGTATGAATTATAACTTGCAGATTTACATTTATATTTTATAGTGTGAGTAAATATAAGAAATAATCATTCTCTTATATGGCTAAATCCTGACCTTAGGACAAGGCATATGTAACCTTTAGAGGAGGATTGGTCTAGACACCATATTATCTGTCCCAAACATGTTTGTTTGGACTACTTTTTTTTTTTACTTATGTTCAAAATTTTTTCAATGGACACTTTCAGCCTTTGTGCTCCTTTAGAATAATGAAAATTATGCAAAGACTGAGTTATCTTGCAGTAAAAAAAAATAGTGGTAAAAATCTGTTATACATCTTTTAATATTTAGTGAATAAAAAATGTCTTATGGCGTTGTCATTAAATACTTCCTAAAACAGTTTTTAACTGTATCCATTCAGCACAGCTTGCATATTCTGATCAATTTATCAGATGTAATGACTATGATCACTTCTTAAATTTCCAGAAAATAAAAAATAAGTCAGTGTGATAGTTAATGTCTGGTATGCATGGACTTCAGGAGAAAAGGCAAGTATAATAGAGAAAGAATTATGCAATAGCAGGTAGTTATATAAACCAAGAAGGTGGAAGAGGTGCAGGTGGTTCATTTAGAGATATTTCTCCTTCAGAAAAGTTGTTCTTATTTCTAGCATGACTAACACTAAACATCTAGGAAGTAAATGTTTTCCCCAAAGAGAAAGAAATCTCTCTAGCAAATAGAGAAAATCTACTGCCCATTAAATGTGTGTGTATATATATATGTATATATATGTACACCATTTTCTTTTCCCTCTGAAATAAAGGTCTCTGGTTTCCACTGCAAAATTCTTTCTCACAAGTAGTTTATTAGCAGTCAGTATATTCAAATTTATGGTCACAGAGAATAAAACAACAGTCTGAATATACCCTCTTTTGTTTTGTTTTGTCACCAGTTGGCCAGGCAAAGTCATGGCTCTGTTCAGTGAATTTCCTGCCAGTTTTTGAATCTCACATAGTTTGCCAGGTCTCTCCTAACACACATCTGCTACTGTACTGATTCCTCTCATCAATGTACTGGGCTATCAGATGCTGGCTCAAGTCACTGTGCCAGCACAGGACATGCTGAGAGTGGTCCAATTGTCTGCTTAGCCCTGGCTATGGTACTCCACCATGGTGCTTCTCCCTGTTTTCCATTCAGCAGCCTGAATTTCTTGATGCATCGCTTATTTTCTCTCAGAAAGATTTGAAAAATTTCTGAGCTCACCTACATCTTTCTAAAGAATGATATACTTTTGCTCATCATGCTGGATTAATTCTTACCTACCTTCCTATATTCTCTTCTGACTTTGGCTCTTGATATTGAATGTGGCCAGACTTTCACTAGAATTTATTACTGCTAGGCTAATGTAGCTGGAGAAGATGCTACAAAGTTGAACACTATACTGGCACATGCTTTAACCATAAAAATGCTATTTACAATAGCATTTCTAACTCTTGATTACTTATTAAAATTTTGTGTTGAAGAATCCTGAAATCACTGTATCCTTTTCTGTTTATTAAACACAGAAACTTTTCCAGGGGTTGAGAAATCATGCTGCTACCTGTCTTCAAAATATCTCTCCACTGTTCATCAACAGCCAGGTCCCACCTCTGCGTAGGTTGAATTTTGATCTGAGAAAGCTACAGCACAGCACACATTGCAGCAATGTACTTTCCAACTAGTTCCTACATTCAGTAGAAAAAGTGTTTTCCTGGACCTTATGTAACACCATATAATTATATTTTTAATGAGTCATATTCTTAGTGGTTGTCCAGGTTGCACAAGAAAACGTGAGATTAAAGAATAAACAACTTTCTGGAAAATAATCTGTAGGATAAGCATTTATAAAACAATATTTGTAGAAGTAAATCTGTTAGCAAAATCAGTGCTATGGAATAAAAAGCTATGGTATCACATATATTTCTATTTACATATCTATTTACAATCATTCTGTATATATGTATATATAGATATATTAGTTTAACAAGTAATCTCCTCAGGGATTTTTATACTGTAGATGTTTATGGGGAACACAGCATATAATTCAGAGACAGAGCACAGAATACGTCACTCACTAAAACAGTTGGTACAAGAAATTGAAAAATTTAACTTTTATTTATAAAAAGCTGTATGGTTACATCTTTCAGAATAATTTTGTTTCATACTAAATAATCCATCTGTTCTTACGGCACGGTTTAGGTAGGTTTATCATTTTTTGAGTACAAGCAATATATTTTGTGCAGTGAAGACAGAAGAGGAATATGCCCTGGGAATGTATCGCAGGGAAGAATTTGTACTGTCTTAAGGATTTAACAGTTCTTTTTTTTCCTCCCAGAAGAGGAATCTTTTTAATGGGATTCTGTGGAAAAACCCTGCTAGACATGTTGGTTATATGACTACAGGGATCAGTATTGTCAACAGAATGCATTTTAAAAATACATTTTCAATTCTTTTCATTTGTGTAATGGTTTTGAGCCTTCAGGGTTTACAGTTTCAAAGGTTTACTTCTACTCTAAGCACTAGAAAGTTCACTCTTTCATGACAGTGGAGATGCTTCTGTATATAAATCATTCTAGAAGCTTGGAATTAAGGAAGATGTATTTTTGTAGTTTGCATGCAAGCTTATGCATTTATAATAGTCATGTATATATTTTAAATACATGTGTTAGTATATATATCTATTCTAAATTTCCTAAAGGACATGTGAATATAGGATTACAAGTGTATCTCTTAATACTACTATCTTTCTAGGCGATAATTTACTCATCACCATCACTATCACCTTCAGCTTAGAAATACCCTTGATCTAAAAATCACTTCTTCAAAGTCAGTATTAGTAGTGGTAACAGAAAACTCTAAGGCTTAACTTTTAACAGACAAAAATATTGATTTGATTTTAAAAACTTTGATTTTCAAAGTTTTTATAGCATTTTAAGTTCGTATCATTACAAAAGCCTAAAACAATAGCACAGAACTGTCATGAACAGTCATGATTATGACTCTAATCATGGCTGCTATTTGACTGTGCTGCCTTTGAGCTCAGCTATAACAATTCTATTGCTGATGGATATACTTTGTCTTGTTCTGTGCTATGGCAGAAAGAAAAAATATTTTCAGGTAATAATCCATAGTTGCTCAACAGTTTCACTACTTCCTGAGCTGACAATACAGCTTTTATTATTATTTCTCTTCTTAGAAATTAATATTTCAGTATGAGTCTTATTAGCTTGGAAGAGTAGACAAGATTTCAGGAACACAACTTTTTTTCTTCTGCTATACCACTTGAAAAAATAGAAGTTATTACTCATATTTACAATCTCTGCTTTCCTACATCTTTAAATCATCACAGATAAAATCACTCTATATCCTTATATCCTCACAGTTACAACAGTTTGTTGTGGTTTAACCTGGCAGCAGCTCAGCACCATGTAGCTATTTAGTCACTCCTCTCCAAAAAAAAGAATGAGAGGAAGAACTGGAAACAAAATAGAAATCATAGAAACTATTTACTACAACAGAAAAAAAAAAATAAGGAAAAAAAATAACAGAACTATATACAGAACAGTTACATACATGAGAGTTTTATATGTATATACATATACACACACAATTCAACTATTTGCCAGCTACCACCTGATTCCTTGCTAGCAATGAAATGCTTCCCCGTCCAGTGACTGACACAAAAAGTAAGCAAGAGAGAGAGCTATTAACACTGTCTTAGCTGAAACCAGGACACAGTTCTAGCTTCCTAAGTGTAAGCAGTCACTTTTTTAAAAAAAATTACAATATATTTATCCTAATTTTAAAGTCAAAAGATTTTATTTTCTGTGGCACATAAAAATATACTGCAATGTTCTTCATACTTTTTTAGGAAAATATAGGATATCTTGCCATATGAAACTCCAGATGCTTTTGACACTACAAGCTTATGCATTAATATCTCATAATGATTCAAGACTGAAGGACAGTCAACATCTTTAGTCCCCTTCCTTAGAATGGCCAGAGGCCTGCACTGATTCCTTAAGAGCAAACAGAAAGCATGAGCATAATGCTCTGAAATAAATTCATGTAGCTGAAAACTAATACATTACTAACCTTGCAATGGAATCTCTATATAACAACATTGCAAATTTGAGCTATCAATTCCATGACTCATATACAGTGTTTTAAATATAGGTACAGAATATTATATGTCTTTGTGTGTTATATGGTATATCATAGGATAGCTTAGGTTGGAAGGGACTTAAAGATCATCTAGTTCAAGCTCCCCTGACATGGATGGGGTTGTCACCCACTAAACCAGGTTGCCCAGGGCCCCATACAGTCTGGCCTTGAACACCTACAGGAATGAGGCATTCACACATTCTCTGGGCAACATACTCCAGTCCCTCACCACCCTCTGAGTAAAAAGTTTCTTCAAAACATCTAACCTAAATCTCCCATCTTTTAGTTTAAAGCCATTCTACCTTGTTCTATCACTCAAACTGTAAAATGTTGGTTCCCCTCTTGCTTATAAGCTGCTCTCAAGTGCTGGTAGGCCATCATGAGGTCTGTCCAGAGCTTTCTCTTCTCCTGGCTAAACAAGCCCTGTCCAGGGGGGCTGGATGTCATTCTTTCCTTTTATTGTATCAGCTGCACCACTCAGCTCGGTGTTGTCTGTGAACTTGCTGAGGGTGTACTCAATCCCAGAGTCTATGTAACTGATGAAGAACACTGGTCCCAAGACAGATGCCTGGGGAACCCCGACTGCAACTTGCCTCCACCTGTACATAGTGCAGGGCATGCAGTATGAAATGCTGTAATCTTACTTGAAAAGGGAACTGGGAATCATAGGGAGCTTTCTCTTCTCCAGGCTATACAAGCCCAACTCCCTCATCCTTTCTTTGTAGGAGAGGTGCTCCAGCACTCTGATCATCATCATCATAGCCCTCGTCTGCATGTTCCACATATTTTTTGTGCTGAGGACCTCCAGACCTGGATGAGGTACTCCAGATGGAGTCTTGCAATGGCAGAGTAGAGAAAGACAATCACCTCCCTTGCCCTGCTGGCCACCCCTCTTTTGAAGTATTTGGGCTTTGATGTGGCTCAGAATACCGTTGGCTTTCTGGGCTGCATGTACCCGCAGCTGGCTCATGTTTAGATTTTCATCAGCCAGGATCTTCAATCCTTCTCTACAGGGCTGCAGTCAATGAGTTCTCCCAGTCTGTACACATATCTGGGATTGCCCTGTGAGACGCTGTACAAAAACTCCTCTCTTCCCAAAGATTGCTGTAGAGTGCAAGGACAACTAGAGACATCTCTCCCTACACAGAGGTGTCAAGAACAAGGAAGATAAGGGGAATGTCTCAACAATTATCACTGTCTGGGCTACTCTCAAGATGCAGTGACTGGGCCCTGTGTGGAGACCCCAGCTTCTCTGATGTGGATAAGCCTGCATCAGACTGCTGCACCTGTGTCAGACATGCTCTTACTATGGGCAACTCAAGAAGAATCAGACAGTATGGACACTGCAAAAATTAAGTGTGCACTTTTCCCTTGTTGTGTTTTCCTTCTGCCTGTGATCAACCAAGAAAGAGAATCTGCACCCCCCACCCCGCTGCCAACTGGACTGATGAAACATTGTGACACTGCAGTGATAACTATCTCTGCGTTCCTATAATAAATCCTTGCTTTTATTTTCTGTCTTTTTACTACTGCTTTCTTCATCCTACCTCCCATAGGTCTAGCAAACCAAAACTTTTATAATAAACTGGTCGGGCGAATATTTGACTCCTTTCTGAGTCTTAATCACACGGTGGGTATACATATATCACAAACTATCTCACCACTGATAATTGGAGAGAGGTAGCCCCAACTCAAGTGAATCTCCTTGCACTTGGATCCTCACTTGGTTCATGTGGGCCTGCTTTTCAAGCCTGTCCAGATGCCTCTGGATGTCATTCTTTTATTGTATCAGCTGTGCCACCCAGCTCGGTGTTGTCCGCGAACTTGCTGAGGGTGTACTCAATCACAGAGTCTACATAACTGATAAAGATTTTGAAGAACACTGGCCCCAAGACAGACGTCTAGGGAACACCAACTGCAACTTGCCTCCACCTGTACATAGTGCAGGGTATGCAGTATGAAATGCTGTAATCTTATTTGAAAGGGGAATTGGAAATCATATGGAGAAAAGCAACCTTTGCCTTTCTATTTGTCTGTTTAGCTTTCTTCTAATAAAAAGTACCTTTGCATGCTATCGTATACTTTACACAAGAAAAACTGATCTTGAAGAAATTTATAGTAAAAAAGAAAAAGAATATTATTTTAGTTTTTTGCTATTGAATCTCCTCAATCTGATAATAAGAAGCGAAAACAATGGTGAAAGCAATTTAATTATGATCTAAAGCTGAAACTAAATGTTTTGAAAGAGTTCAGTCACATAACTTGATTTAAAAGTTTTAGATTCCAAAGAAAAATGCTTAACTTTCAAAAAATGTATCTTAGTGTTTATCATTACTTTAAAAACAAAAATATTTTTTTAAAAGAAACATATTATTTGGAAAAAAATCGCCAATTAGTTGAATTGGATAATTCATAAGTGCAAATAACTCCCAAATATATTCAATTTTAAGTTTCATTATTTTCATATGCTCTTCTACATTGATTTTTTTTGTTTTCTTCATGTCAGCTATAAATGATTTGCATTTTGCATTTTGCCTCATTTATATATATACATTTTTTTCAGGCTAGTGACACACTTTCACTTGTGAAACTGTATGTGAAATAGAGCAACTTTGAGGGAAGATGAAAAGAAACCTACTCAATCCAGATCTTCCTGAATACAATGAAAGTTGTTGAGAATTATAAAACAAAAGCAAAAACACAAGTTTGAGTGACTGCTGCATTTCTCTTTAAATTATGAGGTGTTATTTAACACTTAGCAAATGCTGAAATCTGGCAAGAATCTAAGTTAAATTAAGTGTCTTGCTTAAGAAACTCCTCAGAAGTACGTATTTTACATACTATACACAGTAAGAATTTGATTTTAGCAGCAATAGCTGTTTATATATTTTAAAATAATTAAAGATATGCTACAATCCCTTAGGTAGCAGCCCTTTAAGTTGTTCAACAACCTGATAATGTCATTTACACATTCTTTATCAATATTCTCCCTATACCTATTTCACCAAAGTCTCAGAGTCCAGAAGAGTATTTGGTTTGCCTGTTCTAGCCCTAAGATGCCAACACACAATCCAGCTGAGGCAGTTTTCCTAAGGTTTGACATCCTTAATATATCTATTCATCAGAAAAGTGATATTATTTCTATTTTCATAATGATAAAATGGAATGTTTTCTTTTAAATTTAAAAGAATACAGATATTAAGTAGCAGCCTGTGAAAGTGTATGATACTGAAATGCTTCCATGCTATGTTACACTTGGACAGACTTGTGTTTTGTAACTTTTAACTCTACCTAAAAACTAAACATCATTTTTAGAACTTTAGCACATATCTGTTATATTGATTTTATTAATTTATGAACTCCTGCTGTTCTACTTATAAATGCTGAGAAGCATGGATTGGTTTGTACTCTGACTATTGGATAAAGTACTCATGCATAAACAACACGGATAATTTGGTCCTAGGTTCTGAAGATGAAGGAAACTATTTTTAAAGGGTTCCAGGAAGGTCTGAATTTCTTCCTTATAGAAAATTTCAATTTACAACATATATGCTAATACATGTTAATTTGAGCTTATAATTGGCAAAAAGGAAACTTACTTCATGCTAAATATTACATCTTGATCTTTTTTTTATTATTTGCACTTAATTTTAGTAAGTCGTTCTATCTCTGATAATAAATCTCTGATGAAAACTAAGTAAAGCTCTGTTGATCACTCTGTTATAAGTATTTAATATTTCTTCTTCTATTCCCAGTTATCACTGATAATGATGAAGATTATTCCAGAACAAACCTTAGAGTTATTCTGAATATAGCAAGTTCTTGTAATTACCTGCTCACTTCAATGCAGAGACATACACAGAAAAATTGGATACAGATAAATTTTAAAACCTGACATTAAAATCATTCAGGCTAAGGTTTGTTCTTCATTTAGTCAATAGATCAAAAACATAATGTCCTGAGATGACTGAAATGCCACTCTTTTATTGATTACAAGATCTAAGAATATAATTTAACATTCATTTGATTAAGCTAAAATTAAATGAACCCTGCATTTTACATTTAATAAAGTTATAATGCAAAAAACTCCTGCTGATTTTCTTTGCACAGAACTCTTCATGAGTGCTCAGACGATAGATGTTTTTTTTAGCAAAGTCCTTGGGAAAAATCCATTCACTTCTTTCCAAAATCTCACCAAGTCTGGTTTGTGCTAATGTGATGATTGGACTATTACTGATCCCTCAGTGGTCCTCTTTTGCTTCTGCTGTTTATTGAAAAAATATTAAGATATGCTTGGTATTTTAAGAAACATAACAGTAACATAAATTTACTTTCAAGAGAAGATTCATAGAAACAGCTGCAAAATTTGCAGAGAAACAAAAGAAAAATATCTTCCAATCTTAAAGTTGTTCTTATGTTTTCTCATGTACTATATCCCATTTCAGTTCCAGTAAAAGCTAGAGGAAATATTTGAAGAGTGTAAAACAGATACTGTTAGATAAATGTTAGTATTTTAATTAAAGATACACAATTCAATATACTATTCTAGTCCCAAACTCACAGATGTACTTAATTTCCTTCCTCACCCTTCTCCCAGCCTTAAATAAAGTGTAGGCTATCTACCATAACCACCATGTTAAACTGAAGTTTGTACACAGTCCTTAACACAAGGACAAAATTGCTAAATATTTTAATTTAAGCATTATTCACATTCAGGTGCCTTATTCTTTTTCCATGAAGTATTTACAAGAAAAAGCACCTACTTATAATAAAGAGAACAAAGGCTTGTTAATTTTTTAAAGACTAAGCCTTAGATAGTTGTCACAACATATTTAAGTCTAACTTCTCAGATAGTTAATACTTGTTGTTTTTTTGTTGTTGTTACTACCTAATTTTTTTTAAAAAAAACAACAAAACACCACCTAAACTTACAATCTAGCAGATGCTTGATATAGTGGTGAGATATTTCACTATGTATACAAGATCATTACCACCTGTTTCAACATTTACATTTGCTCAGAAGTAGAGTGTGTTCTTCATTAACAGTTGGCAATATCTTAGGAACAAGACTGCATGTCATTTTTTTTTTTCTTAGGTGGTTGTCAGCTAACAAAAATAAACTTACATTCACTTCACAGGTCAAAAGTCATTCTGCACTCATGTTGTAGTTGTAAATGTATTCAGTCTTAACAGAGTACACTGAAGTGTTCAAAAAAAAAAAAAAAAGAAGACAGATCTCTGAAAAAATTTAAACTGATCTGTTGCTATTGAAAGATAAAATTCCCACTACTCAATTAAAAACTGTAATCAGTAGTTTTGTTGTCAATTATTTGTAACCTAAAGTACAACAACCAAAACCGAAGAACTGTTTGGACTACTAGAATAATTGCTATTGACCTTATTAATTCAAAAAGTAGGTTAGAAAACTTCAAGAACTTGACTGTGAAGTGTATATCTGCTGATATAAATATATGCCTCTAATTTCCTATGAACCAAATAGAACAAAAAAAGCAATACAAGTAGAAAATGTGAATTGCACTAAAATAACATAATATAGGGCATTGAACACCTTAATAAAACACAGGAAAAATATAAACATTGGCTGACTTACTTTTATGTTCAGAACTATAAAATTAATCAAGGTTATGCTGGAGGAAAGTGTATGCAGACAAATTAACAGAGATGTGAGAAACAACCATAGATTTTCCTCATATTTCATACATTTCATAAAATATGAAATATTTTGTGGTAGTTTTTGCATTTCATAGTAAATAATTTTAATAAATGCAACCAAGATTAGTAGATTTTTCTAACATAAGTTATTTGGAAAAGAAGCTACTTTCATCTGAAGAAATTTAAAAAAAAATGATTTTAGCTTCCCCAGAGAAGTAAATTTTGTATGTGGAATTGTCATTGCATCTACAATTGAAATTACTGAACACTTCATATTAAAAAAAAAAAAAGGCTTATATGTAACTTTGCTAAGCATAAGACATTTGTAATGAAAATTTCCAAGTTGCATGGAAGCTTCCAGATGAATTTATTTGGAAGGAGAGAAAAAAAAAAACAAACACACACACACACAAAAAAACCCAGGAATAAATTATGAACATCTGGAAGCAGAATTACAGTAATTTTCACTGAAGATCTTGATATTTTATATGACAGTGAAGGAGTACTCGGGTACCAGTGGCCTACCTATTAACGTATGTAATTTTTGCAAAACTAAAAACTCGGTTTATTCTTCAGGGTTTGGCATCATAGAGATCACATCCACATTGCTTTCACATTTCCCATTTGCTGTGAAAAGGTATGGGAATATTAACAAAACATTTGACAGAAAACTAAGGACTTCTAAATGATATCTGAATTGAAAATAACACCAGGCACAGAAAATCAGGTTATTTTTTTCCCCCATACTATCTGTCCTGATATTTCACCTGAAAGATGAAAAATCTTGAATGCAATGTAAGGGGATTGTTAAGTAAGAAACAGAGAAAAAAGGAAGGAAGGAAGACCTTTTTACACGAAGAGTCTAGAAATATTTGCAAAATGAAATAGTTAGACAGAAGGCATAAGGGAAAGATAAGAGTGTCAATTAAAACTAGGTGTGCTGGAGAGGAGAAGATAGTTTAAGAAAACTGCAGAAAAAAAAGGGTAGTGGAAAAGGACCACAGCACAAGATCAACAGCTGTAGGTACTGGTTATGCTCCTTGTAATCAACAAACAACTTAATTCAGTGGATGAAAAAAAAAGAAGAAATTGCCTTTTTAAAGATGTGTGAACAGGTGTTACCTTTGCCTAACAATTTATCCACGTGCAGTATAACTTTCTGATATTAATAGTGGTTTCTAAAATCTTAAAGATAAAATATCCTGTTGTGATTATTACTTTTCAAGTCCTGTTAGTGTGAGATATTTCTCAGAACAGGGAGTTTTTATTTCATTTTCCTGTGATGTGAGTTACTTCTGCTTTTGGAAAATAATGTGATAGTAAACTGGTTGAAATCAGATCATAAGCATTTGAGAAACCGCACTTAATAATAGAATGTTTATTTAGCTGATCATGTAGACTGAATACTATGAGATTTTGAGACACCCATTTGCCAAATGCAACTTTCTGTACTACAACTGTAGCTTAACCAGAATAGGGACGTATGGTTAATAACACGGAGCATCCAACCTTAACAGCTGTAGAATGGATCACTTCTTTAACCTCTAATTCTGGCCTCTTCCAGAGATGACATCATTGCTGTGAGATGCAAGAAGACTGACTGCTGTTCTTTGTCTGGAAAACCATGGTGGTTTTCAGATGGAAGAAATGATATAGTCTGGATTTCACTGTATGTGGTGTTAATATAAAAGAATAAGATTAACCTATAAAAATGTAACAGAAAATAGTTCTGATGTGTCTGGATTCAGTCTACTTTATAGCAGCTTGAAGTGATTTGCCACTGTGCTCTGTAAGGTGGATGAAACATCCCACCTCTGACAATCTGAGCTCTGCAAATTAATTATTTATTATAATGTACAGCTATATAAAACTAGTGTTAGCATATATAATACACTTGATTTCTGAATTGATCAGGGTTTGCTGATTTATGGGATATTGGATCAGAATTATAGATGTTGATGGCTATGGATTAGGCTGTAGTCAGAGAAGATTGTAGATGAGAAATAACTTACATTGTGAACAGTGACAGACAGCAGATAAATGTGGGTACAGATGAATGTTGGAAACTGAACTTTTGAACTCTGAAGCACAAGTTCGACACTTGCTAGCTGCAACCACAAATGCTTGGTTGTACATTGTGATAACGCCTAGACTGTAGAACTGGGGTCTCCAGTAAAAGAGGTCTCCAATTAATAAAGAGACCATGGATAAGGAGGCTGGCCATACACTGGGCTTCTGCATAAGCTATTTAGATTGAAAGAATCAGGACTAGAAAAAAAGGATTCTGGAAATGAAGGAAGTTCCAAGGAGACAAATGTTGGGGATTTTCAACATTTGAGACTGAAAACTTCAAGCAGCCATGCAGCACAAACTAACATAACCTCCTGTCTGACTTTCCTTGACCTTCAATGATCTCTGTGACAGAAGGGCAGTTAACACGAAGTGAATGTGACTTTGAGTGGGGAAGTGACAGAGAAATCACATGTGACCTTCAGGTAGGGTAAAAGTTCTAATCTTAAAGAAACCTCAGTATCCAGAGCAGTTGTCATTTGCTCTGTCTCACCCACAATACTTGTATACACACTCATTATCTGCTCCAAGGTAAAATTTGTATAGAAAGTAAGTGCTTAGCACTGTTCACATGGAAGCCAAAGAACAATAACTGAAACAATAACAAAAACAATAACTGAACACCATGGATGTTCATAGATATAGTAATTATTTTGTAGATGTTTTTATTTAGCAGCATAAATATGGCCACTGGAACTACTTCTATGAAATAAATTCTGTAAAATAACAGACTGACCTCTAATCAGAGTACAAACCTAGAAAACCTGCTTCACACAAATTCAACACACTTTTCTATTCTGTCCCAGAACAATGAATCTCAATAAAACAACTAGCCAAGGTATCCAAGAGGGAACAAATCCCCAGCGTTTCTAATCAAATGTCTCCAAGAGGGGACAAATCCCACTACAGCTTGCAACCAGAATCTAAATATTATTGTATTGGAAGCAGTTCGCACATACCTTGTGCAGATAATACAAACCGTACTCTTACACTTTCTGATAGTATGCCTTCTTGTCCCACTTTAACATGGTAGAGAAAGACAAGATAATTAATTTAGAATGGAATTATTTTACTTTTACAATTTAATGTTTCTACTTTGATGTTGTATCATTTCAGGGTTTCAGGTCTTGCCTGAGCTCTGTACATTGTCCTTTCTTCTTTCAGCAGAGTAAATCTGAAGAAAGGAATTGAATTCATTAAAGACATGCTGATTTTAAATAGTGTTTCACTGACAGCTTTGGAGAATGCAGGTCTGGAGGGAAGATTGAATGGATTGCTAGCAGTTGAAAAAAACATGAATATTCTTTCCTATAACAGCACCTAATCGAGATTTATTATTATTTACATTAGAGTAGGAGTTTTTTTCCCCTAAAATATAAAATTTTATTTCCTCCTTCTCATTCATCATTTCAGAGACTAGGCTGTCACAGAGTATACTGTCACAGCATTATGGAGTTGGAGTGAGAATCTCTCTTTAATATTAGAGGGGAAAAAATAGTTTTTCTAGTTATTATAGTACATAACTATATAGTATATTTTCTGATGAGTTTGCTACTTTTCTATAAATGTATTTCCCCTTGAATTTTACTGCACAGAAACAAATTAGGACAAGCCTTGTGTATTAACCAAGCTGAAATTCCACCATGTAGGCAGGTCTCTGATTCACAGTGCAGAAGATATTCATTCTCCTCCCTTACCAGATATTACCACATTTCCACTTCCTAATGAAATACCAGAGATGCAATATCTCATACTGAATAGCCTCAAACTTACTTAAAATCCAAATTTTAATTTGTCAGCAACATTCCAGATTGGATTTACAGCAATTTCCAAGAGCACTATAACAGATAAATTAAAAAGAAAGGGAGGAAAGGGAGGAAAGGGAGGAAAGGGAGGAAAGGGAGGAAAGGGAGGGAAGGGAGGGAAGGGAGGGAAGGAGGGAAGGAAGAAAAACAGCCAACCAACCTGTACCATTTTTTTCCCCTTGGAAACATATTAGGAGGAAATTATGTCCTTCATATATACCCCAAGTAGGGCAGATTATACATTCCAACATACACCATGAAATTCATTAATATGGAGAGTGTGTGAGGGTTAATTTATCTTTTTATATTTTCTATCATTTCCATTGGACATATCTTGTTCTTTCAAGAGATCAAAAATCTTGTAGCCGTTGTGTAAATTTTTTAAAAGAAAGTTGAATGTGCAGACTTGAATTTCAAGTAAATACTGACAGTTGGGAAATGTTTTATATTTAATACTTCATTTATCTAATTGAAATGACATTTCAAACTTTTTACATACAGCTGATATTGCAGCAATAAAGTTTTCTTGAAAATATGGTTTTGCAGTCAAGGAATGCATTTCTTTGATTTTAGTCCTGTCACATCATTTAAAAAAATAAAGATAACCTATTTCCATTTTCCCAAAGATTGCATAACGTTTAAATGAAGCTGTCATGACAGAAATGTAAAATGTGAAGAATAGTCTAAAATATCACAAAAAAAGTTTCACTTTTGCTATGACTCTGCCATCAGAGGCTATTTGTTCCAATTTTCATACTAGCAGATGATGCAGTGCATGTCAGTGTGAGCAGAAAAGGAACAAAATAGATAGGCGAGCGGACAGGGAGAAGAAAAATAGCATAGGATTTATCTGAAAAATAAAACCCAAAACACTAACAACAATAAAATATATCACTTAAATACAATAGCTTCTCTCAAAAAAAAAAAAAAAATACTTCTAGCAATTCCCAAATGTAAAGAAGTTAAATCAAAATGCAAGGGCCTGATTCTGTCATCATTAGTCAACTTTAAAGTTTTTTTCTCTTGAAACACGGGATTAAATGTTTGACCTGTGTTTGAATGTGCGATGTTGCATTGAAGGAGGAATAATAACACTGGGCTCATCCAGAAAGGTTTTGCTTTCAGGATAAAATGCTTCACTATGTTGAGTGATATCTGACTGCAGCATAGTGATACAACCTCTCTTTTGCTCCATTGTGGTGCCTTAACACCATTAGGTAGCTCAGTTCCACCACACCACTCTCTTACTGCCCCTCCTCAAAAGAAAGGGGGAAGGAAATGGGCTTATCTCATGTGTTGAGATAAGTACACAGCAATCAATCACCAGTTACCATCATGGGGAAAACAGACGTAGCATAAGAGAGATTAAGTTTATTACGTATTACTAACAGACTACAGCAGCAAGAACAGAAAGCCTCTTCTACCTCCTCCCTCTGAAAGATGTAGAGGAATGAGGAATTGGGGGTTGAAGTCAGTCGTAACTCTTTGTCGTCTGCAAATTTCTCACTTCTTTTCTCTGCTTCACTGTGGAGTCCCTCCCATGGGATGCCATCTTTCCCAAACTGATCCTGCATGGCCTTCCCACAGTCTGCAGCTCTCCAAGCGCTGCTCCAACACGGCTCTGTACCACAGGGCCCACCCCTCAGGCACTGCTCCACACGGGTCCCCACAGGTGGCAACCCTCCCAGCCCTCCTGCCTCACCGCGGCCTGCTCTCCACAGGCTGCAGCTCTGGCTAGGGACTGCTCCTGCGGGGATATCCATGGGCTGTGCCTCCCTCAGGCCGCATCTGCTGCTACCCCGTGGGCTCCTCCATGGCTGCACACAGAGATCTGCTCTGCGTGGTGCCCATGGGCTGCAGGGGAACAGCCTGCTCCACCATGGACCTCTCCTGGGCTGCAGGGAACTACTTCTCTGTGCCTGGAGCACCTCCTGCCCTCCTTCTGCACTGACCCTTGAGTCTGCAAGGTAGTTTCTCTCTGCATTTTCTGAATTCCCTCTCCCAGCATCCAGCATTGCTCATTGGCTCAACTCTGGCCAGAAGCGGGTCCCTTTTTAAGCCAGCTGGAAATGGCCCTTATCTAACATGGCACAGTTTCTGGATTCATGGGAGGCCACCATTGCAGCCCCCACACTACCAAAACCTTGACACATAAACCTAACACACCTACGTCTCTGACGCAGAGGTCCATGGACAACATCAGTGCCCTAAAGCTGTGAGATAACTTCAAGTGGTTTGTAACAAACTCCCATCGCAGTATGCCTGGTTTGACTGTTAAAGACACCCACAAAAGCATTCTCAAGATTATGCTATCCTCTTAGAAAGAAAGTTTGAAAGCAATCCTGGGCACAGCTTTTCAGGAAAATATTCTAGATTGTGTGGAGTCAGAAGTTCAAGAGAATGACAGCCATTCTATGGAATTTCTTTTCAAATTCCTTAATAAATATGTTATTATGATGACACTATTGCACTTACAAGCACGTATTAGCCACTTCCTTACAGACTGTGGTGCAGTGACTACTGCAAAGTATTTAATATATTGTTTTGCCTTTTAAAATGCCATAAGTAAGCTACTGTAGGAGTAAGCATAAAGGCTCAAAGAATGATTTCTCTGTATGGCACAGGTCTAAAACTAATTCTACAAAAGTGCTAAGTTTCAGAATTTAACTTTACAGTTAGTTGATAATAAGTGAGAAGTGAGAACTGTTCCACTAAGCTGTTTTACTAAGAAGGAAATTGCCCAAGTTTCAAAGGATAAAAATGGAACACGGAGGACATAAGCCAGTGACAACTACTTTTGAGATATTAAAACACATTAAAAGAAAGGTAGTAATATGCTGTGGTTGTTTTTTTTTGTTGTTTGTTTTTGTTTTTTTCTGATAATAGAACTAAACACATTGTCCAGTAGAAATAGGGGTACATATTCCACAAAGACATTTCTTTGCATTCTTACATATACTTTAGTTCCCTATTCTGCCTTATTCTGCATCCAAGTAACCATACGATACAAAGGGGTAGAAATCTTTAAAGTGACTTTTTTTCCTAATTTCTTGAGTATCAACTATCATGATGCAGGCAGTACTGTAAAGGAAATGCATCTGGAATGGAGGTATAGTTGACAATTTTAGCGAAGGAGACAGAGAGTAATAATCATATTTCTTTCCTCAAATTTTCACAGAAGGAAAATAACAGTGAAATTAGCTTAAATGTAATAATAATTAATACATTAGTATTATCATGAGTTCAGGAACTGTGTGTTGCCACCATGAGGCCTTGCAACCGAATGTGCAAGATAGAACAGGAGTCTATTCCCTTGATTGTATAATTCTTGTCTTGCCACAACGCTTCCTGAGCTGAGCATGGAAAGACTACATAACACTGCTATCCATCAGTACATTCATATAATAAGCATTAGAATCCAGTGAAATCAGCTTAGAAGTATGATTTATTCATCAGAGACACTGCTGAGAAGACTACAAACATTACTGTGAGTGAAAGGTTTTATAAAATGTTTTTTCATCGGACACCAATCTCATTATTACTTCTGAAATTCAGACAAAAAATGGCATGTTCTTCACCAGAAAGATAAAATTTTCCATCAGGATGCATCTTAAACTGAATTTAAAAAATCCACGTGGCTAGATTTCCCTTCTGCTACAAAACAGACTCTCAATATTTTATTTACTTTTAAAAATGAATTGGAAAGAAATAATCCTTTTCCCATATATGAGATGTATTGCACTGAATAGATTCCATGGAAATTAATTCATAGTGAATCTAAAAATAATCATAATTGGTGTGTTTAGTATTGACAGTGACAACAGCTAGCTTTAAATAGTCTGATATGCAATTAAATGAGTTTAAATTCTGATATCTGAAACATGATCTACTATTATAATGATCCCCCTACACACACACACACACACACACACACACACACACACACACACACACACACACACACACACACACACACACAGAAAAAAAAACTCTCTTTCAATATTTCTGAGAATATAAAGCAAGCTTCTGCTGAAATTACAGCTGAAACATATTCAGAGGAAGGACATGTGCTGGCTTCCAAACACCCTGTTCCTAAACACAGCTGTTACAGATAGTCAGGTAGTTTCTCTCTTTAGAAATCTTAAGGGTTTTTGTTATATTTCTTTGCAGTCATACACATAAAAAAGAAAAGGTACCAGATGTTGAAACAGCATCCTTTTACTCATGATCTCTCACTTTACTATATTTATTTTATGTAAACTCTGTGTTATTAGTGACATTTCTTGTATAACCGTTGATTAGATAGTATAGTAGTAATTGTGCCTGTTGTTTTTGTTAAACAGGCTAAAAGAAGGTTACTAAAAATATAACCTTTTGTAAAGTTAGTAATCTATTCCAGACTTATTTTACTGAGTAATTACTATCTCAATTAGTCTTGATTATCCTTCAGTGGACTGTTCTTTTGATTTACTTCAAATTGCTTTATTTAGCTCTGTATCGCATAGTGAGAAACAACTATTTAGATATTTCCAGTGTAAACCTATGTATGTGTGTATGTACATGTGTATAGGTAATGATAATTTAGTATGATAATGTGTATAGATGATAGAAAACTGATAAAATATCATACAAGCTTTTCATTTAGTTGCTAAAATAGAGATGGACACATCTGGCTTCTAATGTAAATTCTTCTACAGCTACATTCTGGGAACTGAAGGGATAGAATATTGCTCATCTAGCATCCACAAATGCTAGATATATTTATAGCTTGAACATCAGATTAACTACTTCAGCATTTATCGTTAATGGCAGTCATTAAATTTAAGTCTACTAAATGCAGGAAATCAAAAAACATTAAAAACCAAACAAGAACTCTTCATTTGTGCCTCCACAAATGGAAAGTTAACCTCCAACATTTTCAGTTCCACCAGACGAGTATATATTAATCAAAAGCCAACTCAATTAAATTCCAAAAATTGAATTCTAGGAATTTTATGTAGATTTCAACTCCAAGTCAAAAACACATAAATTTAGTTCTCAAGTGCAGGTGTCTATGTGGGTCAAAGGCATATACATTCCTACTGTAATCAATCTATGTCTGGGAAGTATTCAATTTGCAAGAGGTTAGCCACTCTTCAGAAGTGTTTTCTCCCTTCTTTTTGTCACTATTTCTCAATAGTTAGTGTAGGTTAAATATATGAATATTTAGCAGCTAAACTTATAGTTCACACATGAGCAATGTTACTTTTTCTCACTTATTTTCCATAGCTTCATAATTAAACTTTAAGTGATTTCTTCATTTGTCATAAAGCTAGTTGGAAATGGTATTTTTACAGTATAACAATGATTTTCACTTGAATTTTTGTTTTCTTTTTCTTCATCTGAAAGCCATTAGACCTGAACAAATCTTCAAGTCTCTATAAAATACATTTTTGTTTTCAGAGGATTAATTTGTTAAATGTGAGAAATACAAATAGAATACAACAATAGAATAGAAATAGAATAGAAAAATTATCTGTATTTTTTAATTACCTTTTGAAAGAAGGATCTGTTACTGAGTTCTTTAAAAAAGAAAAAACCTGCAAAGATTGTTGTCCATTGAATTTATATATTTATTCAATATTTTCAAAATTATTTTTAGTAATTCTGCTAAGTATAATGTGATATATGTTGTAATGCCTTGTCTTATTGTATATTGCCTCACATGTGCTACATCTCCTAATTTATTTTTCCTCTGTGATGTTTAAAAAGAGGATGGGAACATATCCTTTCTTTGCAATCTTAGTATGAAAATAATCCTTTAATTATCATTTCCTATTTATTTTAATACTCTAAAAGATTCTTATGGTAGCTCTCTAAATCATAATATGTTTAGAATTCTACCTATATTGATACTGATTCCTGCCATATGATTGATAAGTTCATTTTACTGTCCCTCTCCTTTGAGTGAGATAACCAGCAGTGACCTTATAGCACTTGGACTAGGAGTGCCAGCCTCCTCTGCACCAAAAACATGTTTCTTACAGAGAAACCATACTGTTAAAGGTTCTTTCTTCAGATTTTTCTCATTGTTGAAAAATGACTCTGAAATGCATGGGAAAGGTAGGCAACACATCATTTATTCCTACATATAATCATCAAGTTCATGTCACTAAAAGCTGCTTGGCATTGCATATCTTCAACTTTACAGAGGCCTCTGATGGATTTTTTGCCTAGCTGAGTAATATCGCTACCTTAACACAAAGGTGTGCAACTTATTCATTCTACAGACCATTAAAGTTATGAAGGCTGATTCACAGAACATATAACTTTTCATGGTAAAGTGATTTCTGAGAGATTCTAGTCACACACTGACAGATCAGTAGAGTGACCAGTAGAATGCAGTGGCCCATCAGGACAGTTAGCAAAAACACATACTCTTTATCTTAAGCATGGTGTCTTGGTATGGCATCCTGAAATAGCACATGCTGAACTCTTGCTGAGTCTCAAGGGAGCATGTATTATTAGTTAACTATAACGATAGGAAAGAAAAAAAATTGAAATGGAACACATTTTGTTTATAACATATCTATAATGCTGAGTGCTGGTATGTTTCAAACAAATTTTTTTTTTGCGTAAGTTTTAAGGTCAATCACAACTCACCATGGCTCATTCTTACTCATCTTCCTTACTTAAAACATTTAAGACTACAATGGCTATCTGTGGTGTCTCAATTTCTGTATTTTTAACCACTACTTCATATTAGTTCCTGTATTTTCTTCTGGATTGTCTTTACTCTTCCTTAAGAGGAACCAAGCTGACTACTTTTTCCTCTTGACTAAGTACTGTCTTGTGGCAGTATCTATACTCCATTTAAAGCGTGGATTTTCAGCCACACTAATGTACAATTGCATAAATGCAAATAGGCATGCTACCCAACTGTCCAAGTGATGATTAGATACAGGTTTTTTGGGTGTGCAGTACTGCAGGCCCAATTGAACAGACAATTTTCAATGAACCTTTAGAACTAGTTCTATTGCATATATAAAATAACTGCATTTATAATTTGGCTTGGTCTTGCATTGTGCTTCACAGGTTTATTTTGAAGTAATAGTTCACTTCTTATGGCATTGTTTTTCTTCTCTGATAAAATTATTCTTATTTTTACATTTTATTCATTCCTATGTGTTGGATTTTTGTGGCTTCTTTCTTTTCAGTTCCAATGTAACAGCAATTTTATTTCTGGTTAAGAGAAAAAAAAATATATCGGGGAAGAATTTACTAAATATACATTATGTGTATTTATTTTCATCAATAATCTTCTCACAATCTTCCAAAATCAGTATATGTAAACAGATATTCACCACTGGTTCACAGATATGTACACAAAGAAAATACTTCCACATTATTTGTCAGAATATATATGTTGCTTCTATCAGAATACTCAAAGTCAAAGGAGTAAGAGAAAATAGTAAACATCTCATATCAGCTCATTTTGAATAAATACAGATAACATCAGTGGAGAACTGTGGGATCTTCTAGACAATACATAGTTTTAGTGCAAAAACACCAAACAATTTGGGGAAAGATGTTTCAGCAAGTATCTTTTTGTATGATGTACTGCAACTAACAAACAAAAGCTTATTGAGAGGAATGCACTCACTTGTACCAGAATTTCTATTTTGCCATGTCCTGTATTTAATCACAATGTGTAAACATTTGCAGAACTGGTAAACTAAGCCAAGCTCTTCAGAAATGTTTTAAAATGGAAATTGTCTTTACCCATGCTTTGCTTTTACCAATACTAGTTAATGCTTCAAATTCCACTATTCAAATCTTTCAAAATAATTTTAACAGAGGTACTTTGAATAGATACAGATATGGATGTGAAGGCAGTACATGCCAATGCCATGTGATACAAATGAGGTTTCATGTCTATTCAACCTTCTCAGATTATAACTGTGTCTATCCTAGGTTGCACAATCTGAAAAACAAAGATAAGTTCTAGTTCTGCTTCTTGAGTTCTTGTTTAAACATGAACAAATTAATTAACTGTCTCTTTAGGCAGGAAACCATTCAAAAATGCTGCTGACAAACGTGTTTCAGGAAAGACGATGGTAGTTTGAGTTGTTTTTCATGCAATTTCCAGCTAAAGAAGACAGAAGATTAATTTGGGACAGAACAGATGGGAGAGACGACATGAAACTTATTTAGGAACTCTGTAAAACTGTTTCACTCTTTTCCTCATAGTACCTGTGACAGGAAAGCCTAAGCATACTCATAATAATTCCACTGGCATCAGTGGAGTTATTCTGCAGAATAATTTGACCTTCAGAATCCATTTTCCATTTCCTTACACTTTTTTGAAGCCAGAAATGAATGAACACAATAATTCTGGTAGTTTGATTTTTTATATCCACTTCCCATGCAGGTCAAATTAAGTTACAAGGTGGTGAGGTTATTCAGATGTGATGTGACAGGATCACCTGAAATCAAACCACCCCTATGCTACCTCCAATTTCTCAAATAAATAGTGGTGTACATCAAATCACAATCTGACCTTTACATTTTGCATTTCTTATTCAAATTTTTCTTAGTTAAGTCTACTATATGCTGATTTTTACTCTACTTGATAAAGAAGTGTTTCATTAATTGTTTATGAATAGGCTATTCCCAATCTCTTTGATATCAAGAGTCACTGAGATCTCTATGGCAATCTCAAATGATGAAAGTCTGTTCAGACTCTTTAGGATATGGTTGGCTAGAGTTTGAGAGATTGGATAGTTACATTAAAGTCTAAAATCTATCACTGTGATTCAATCACTTCTTTTGCACAGAGGTAGAAAAATATTTTGGTTGCAAGTTATGAAAACAAAATAAGAATATAATGTTTTGTATAGCAGATTCTGTTTATTCAAATTTGGCAATGGAAGAGTAATCAAAGAAAGACATGTTTAGAAGATGCTAGCTTTCATAGAACATTGTTCACTCTTTTTTATTTCTCTTTCAAAACAGGACAGTGGGGGAAAAAAAGTTATAAGTACTGACTGAAAGTTGTGTGTCTTATTCAACTCAAGAAATAACAAGAATAAATGCATTATGTGATCTGTAGACAACAGATAAAATGTCTTGCATCACATCAAAATTCTATTAAGAATTACTTATACATCTGCAAAATGATTTTATGTTTTCTTTAAAGATTGGAGTTGAATGTATCAAAACTCTGAATTTTGATTTATTAAACTTATTAATAAAATACAAATAAATTTAATTTTTTAAATAAATGTATTTATTATTTATTACTTTTTCAGTTAGTGACTCTGCTTATCAGAACACCATCACTCCAAACTATTTTACATGATTTGGAAAAATAAAAATATATTTAAAAAAAAAACTGTAAAAATACATGTACCATTTATGTACCTTGTAATCACTGTTCTTTGTAAAGTAAAAAAAAAAAACATTAAAAATAAACTAAAATAATTGCTGTTGAATAAATAATGTGTGAACAGAAGTATTTTGTTCTTCAGGCCTATTATAACCAATCATATATTTACAGAGATATACCACATTATAACCTTGTGGTAGTAGATAGCAACTGTGGAAAGGAAGGAAAGATTTTGCAAAATGTTATTTTTTTCTGATATACCTTGAAAGTATATTTTAATATTCTACTAGATTCAAGTACTTTACAAGTCAATAGAATTATACAGTTAAATATTTTTTAAAAATTCTAATTAAAATTAATTTTAGTTACATAAGAGCTGCTATGGAAGTAATGCCTTCTATTTCAGTATGTCAACTCACGAAGTCAGAGGGAAGTGTTGGGAGTATGGAAGTAGAGACTGAATCTCCCTGCCAATATCCCATTACATTTTCTTGCTGTGCCACAGATGGCAGCAGAGGGGCAGCCTGACAAAACGGCAGCTGACACAGGAGTGCATATGAAGCAAAGGTGTGTAATTGAATTCCTCCAAATGGAAAAAATTGCACCCCTTGGCATTCATCAATGCTTGCTGAACATTTATGGAGACCAAACAGTGGATGTTAGCACAGTAAAAAAGTGAATAGTGCATTTCAACAGTGATGAAGAGCTCTTGTTTATCATTGCAAAAGCACATAGCTAAAGGTGGTGACTATGTTGAGTACTGGTGTTTTGTAGCTGAGAAAATACTCTGTCAAATATTATTATTGTGCTCATTTTATCTGTTATGACTTCCATGGAAATAAAAAAGAGGCGTTATTTTTGGAGCAATCTATGTTCATTTCACTCCCTATCATTGCAGCCACATGGGCTGTGTTTTGATATTAAGACACTAGCAGTCCAGAATTCATGCCCAGTACAGACTGCAAATGAAGTCAAATCGGATCCTGATGGTCTAATATATTTTATGGGATTTGTTCTGGAATATCTAATTTCTTTTAAATTATTGTCCATAGACAAAATGACTCTTATTTTGGTTCTGAGGTATCTTTCAGTGTCTATAAATTCCTGAAAGGAGGGTGCAAGAAAGACAGAGCCACGCTTTTTCAGTGGTGCCCAGTACCAGGACCAGAGGCAATCGGCACAAACTCAAACCCTAGAGGTCCCATCTGAACATCAGAAAACTGTGCAGATGACTGAATAATAAAATGGGTCACTCAGAGAGTTTGTGGAGTCTCCCTTTATGGAGATATTAAAAAACTGTGTGGATACTGTCCTCAGAAAGCACATGTAGGTGTACCTTCTTGATCAGGAAGGTGGGAGTAGATGATCTCCAGAAGTCCCTTCCAACCTAAACTATTCTGTAATTCTGTCATTATCTTTTTGTGCTTTAGCATAATTTTAAAAGGATTAAATAGAAGAAAAATGCATTTATTGTTACTGCATATACACTATGGTTTAATGCATCTTCACTCTTAAGCTATTAAATGTTAGGCTGTAAGTACTATTATTGTACTTACTTGGCGGTAAGTACAATAACAACGTGAAAAGAAAGGCAGATTCACATTATTCTATGCTGCTTCATCCATAACTGTATAGTTTCAGAGTACTAAGATGCATTAATACATCAGTGTCCAAACTTTTGCCTTTCATGGGTGTCACTGAATGAAGAGGAATTGTCTTGTGCTGCATATAAAATATGCAATATAGTTAATGTTTATAAATAACAAAACTATTTTTATCATTATTTTTAAAACAGAAAGGAGAAACTAAAACATAAAAGTAGTGGGATATTTGACATTGTTTTTGTGAAACTAATGCATCAGACTGGTTCAGTGGAAGTGGTTAAAACTCTTAGCGAGTTCTTAAGGTGTTCATCTGTGATTTTTGATGAAATTTTATGCTCTCTGTACTTCATCATTGAAAACAGTTGTTCACAAACATACTGCCAAAAACAATAACATGCATAAAGCACGGTGGGAAGCAGGGGATATTTTTCTATGGTAACAGAGGGCTTATAAAAGTCTGATAAAGAGACATAATCAAAATTTTGAATTGAATACTTGATTGCAACTCTATACATTCCATTTGAAAGTTTATGTCAACTGAAAATGGAGTTGCAAATATTCTAAAAAATTTGGCAATCTTGAAACATGTTCTCAACTTCCTTTCTCAAAACGGAAAGCACAACTGTCTGTTTTTTGCTGTTCACAGGACTGTGTTTAGGTAGTGTATCAAAACACATTAAAATATTTGCCATAACTTGAGTTAACACTGCAATGTGCCCTCCCTGTGTCCTGGTTTCAGCCC
This sequence comes from Numida meleagris, assembly GCF_002078875.1. Lineage (NCBI taxonomy): Eukaryota > Metazoa > Chordata > Aves > Galliformes > Numididae > Numida > Numida meleagris. The sequence goes on along the minus strand of NC_034409.1, from coordinate 155,881,840 downwards.
AGTCATTGCCAGTTGCACATCGATGCTTGGTTGTTGCCAAGCAATGGGTGCATGCTGGGGGCTGATCCAGGCCACTCAGTGGGAAGAGGTGCCACTGTAATGGGATGGGTCAGGGTGTGGCCACAGGAAAGTCTGGGCTGGGCCACAGGATAGACAGGCCTGCACTAATGTTTTGCTCTTCTATGCCTCTTCTACTGTAGCACTCCTTTGTTCAGTATGATAATAAGAAAAATCTCGTGTTTGCATCATGTGTTTTTATAGGTTCAAGGAGAATACAACTGGCACAATGAGGATTACATTACGTAAGACAAATTTCCGCTAGTAAAATGCCTGAGAGCTGACAATGACTGTCACTCACGGGTTCAAAGGGGCAAACAATTTAAGAATAAAATTAAATAAATATATAACTGAAGGAAAAAGTAAAAATCTGAAGGAGAATATGTAAAGAAAACCAGATGAAGTGCAGCCTCTGGCCATTTGGGGAGACTAATATTGTTTCTGCTTCCATTAAGAGCAGGAAGAGGAAAGTGAGATCATCAGTAGAGTGCTTTTAGTTAATACATAAATGAATGAATAAATAAATAAGCCATGTTGATGACAGTCAAGCTATGTTTGATATGTTAAACCATTTTAGAGGAGACTGCCACTGAGATTTCCATTCTGCTCTTCTGCCTTACGGGGCTGAGATAACATTTGTTAACATATTCCACAGGCTTTTCCAAACCAAATAGATGCTGTGAAACTTTGGAATATTACCTGTCACTGCTTGAATGTTCTTATTTGTTATCTTATCTTATCTTATCTTATGTTCTGGGCCAGATTGGATGTAGCTCTGGGCAGCCTGGTCTAGTGGTTGGTGATACTGCACTCAGCAGGGGGGTTGAAACTCGATGATCTTTGAGGTCCTTTTCAATCCAGGCCATTCTATGATTCTGTGATTCTACTTCCTTAGATTCTGAAACTTCACTGTGATAATTCCACACCTGCTATATTTCATACAGTAACTTAAGGTGAACAGTTTGGATGTTGTCATGTAGCAATATAGTACCACTTAAATTGCTAAAATGTATTCAGCATGTCTGCATGAGCAGAGTTGCAATGCAGGACTTGCAGGAAAATGGTGCCATCTGTGAGTGGCAGGCATCAGGCATGTATATAAGCTTATGGCATCTAAGATGGCACCCTGTTTATGCATTTGCATTACTTATTATACTTCACTTTTAGTAATTATCGACAGAAAACAGAGGTTAACCCGAGTTACTCCCCAAAGTCTCCCTCAAGATTAGGATTTCTATCTCTGCAAATAGTGATTATATGAGGATGACTCTGTGTGTTGACTCAGTTTGCACAAGTTGGGCTATAATCTAGGCATCTGCAGTATAATACTAAGAAGATCAAATAACACAAGGTATGAACAGTCAGTGTGCTTGTTTCCAGACTACAAAGTCCTCCTAGGAAGAAGAGTTCTCTTTAGAAAGCTGTTTGGACTTCATAAGTGGCACAACTTCAAAGCCTATAAGGTGACCTTTCAAAAAGCCACAGTGTGCTGATGATGGCATGACTTATCACACTGCACTGTAATTCAGGTGTGATATCACTGAAGTTATTACAGATCCAAGCCTCTGACAGAAGAAAAAAGAAACAGATGTAATGAATTGTGCAAAAGCAGCAGTTCTGCTTCAATTGCTATTCCTCTGCATTGAGTTAAATCTTTCTGAACAAATAGTTCAAGCTTTCAGCAAGACTCTGGATGCATTGCTATGTGCTTCCTTTAGTAGGAAAAGTAATTAATTTATTACCAAATAAACTATTTTCCATGTTTGAAACTATGTTGAGCAGGTTATGTGTAATAAGGAAAAATAGAAGCCCAAAATAACAAATTAGTACCACATTGTGTCACCCTCATGATTAATGTTCTTACAAAAAGGTATAATAACATATCAAAAAAATGTATAACATTTTGTACTGGCAATAGTACTATTTTTGGATCCAGGCATTTTATGTTATCTAGATAATGCTATCATTCAATCTTGATAATCAAATGCAGTCTATTCTGCCTCAGCTGTTAATGTCATCAATTTGATATCTCCTTTTTAAAACACTAGATTTCCCAGGAGAGTAAGAGTAATGCCTTTGAAGATTGAATTTGTCTGAAAAGTTTAGAAAAACAACATAAAAAAGAAACACACAGAAAATCAGAGAAGTTTGCCAAGGTGTTTTGCAGCTATCCTAGATGACTTAATGATGCTCTTGAAGTGCTGTATGGAAAGATAAGTAAAAACGGAAGGTGCAATATTAGCTGTACCCTAAGCGAGGACCAACCACATAGCTCCCATCAAAAAGAAATATCATCAAATAGTTCATCAAAAAGAAAACATCTTTAATGGCAGGACTTGAGTTGGAAAGAGTAAAGAAAATCTTTCTTCACTAGGATTTTCAGAGAGTCATAGAATGGTTTGAGTTGGAAGGGACCTCAAGGATCATCAGGTTCCAATCATCTTGCCATAGACAGGTTTGCCAGCCACTAGATCAAATACTAGATAAGATTGCCCATGGCTCCATCCAAGCTGACTGCAAACATCTCCAGGGACGGGGCATCTACAGCCTCTCTGGGCAGCCTGTTCCAGCACCTCACCACTATCTCAGTAAATAACTTAATAGAATCAGAGTCATAGAATGGACTGGGTTGAAAAGAACCATAATGATCATCTAGTTTCAATCCTCCTGCTGTGTGCAGGACTGCCAACCACTAGACCAGGCTGCCCAGAACTACATCCAGCCTGGCCTTGAATGCCTCCAGGGATGAGGCATCCACAACGTCCTTTGGCAACCTGTTCCAGTGCATCATCACTCTCTGTGTGAAAAAATTCCTCCTAACAGCTAACCTAAACCTCCCCTGTCTTAGTTTAAAACCATCCCCCCTTGTCTTATCACTATTCACCCATGTAAACAGTCATATCCCCACCTGTTTATATGCTGCCTTCAAGTATTGGAAGGCCACAATGAGGTCTCCCTGGAGCCTTCTCTTCTCCAAGGTAAACAAGCCCAGTTCCCTCAACCTTTCTTCATAGGAGAGGTGCTCCAGCCCTCTGATCAGTTTAGTGGCCCTCCTCTGCACCTGCTCCAAGAACTCCACATCTTTCTTGTGCTGGGGGCCCCAGGCCTGGACACAGTACTCCAGGTGGGGCCTCACAATAGCTGAGTAGAGGGGGACAATCACCTCCCTCTCCCTGCTGGCCACTCCTCTTTTAATGCAGCCCAGAGCATAGTTGGCCTTCTGGGCTGCCAGTGCACACTGCTGGCTTATGTCCAGCTTCTCATGCACCAGGACCCCCAAGTCCTTCTCTGCAGGGCTACTCTTTTCACCCTTACATCTAATCTAAATCTCCCTTTCTGTATTTTAAAACCATTCCCCTCATCCTATCACTATCCACCTATGTAAAAAGTTTATTTCCCTCATGTTTATAAACTCAGTTTAAATACTGGAAGTCTGCAATGAGGTTTCCCTGCATCCTTCCCTTTTCCAGGCTGAACAAGCCCAGTTCCTTCAGCCTATCTTCATAGGAGAGGTGCTTTATACTATTTACTTTATATTATTCCTTCTCATAACTCAGTTTTTGTTTATCTAAGACTCCTATTCACAAACAGACTTAGGCACAGAGCTGAATTTACAAACATGGGTTGTTCACTTTGAATCCCTGTAAAATAAAGAAGGAGGAAAGACTGTGGTATCTGTTATCACACAATACATAAATTGTAACTTGATAAACTTGAAACCTGAACAAAACCGAATTTCTCAAACACTTATCATAAAATGAACATAACTTAAGATTCAGAGAAACTGAATTTCATCTATGCTAGCAATCTAAGCTAGCATCAAGAAAAACTAGCATAACAGCCTATTATGACAGTCTTAAACTCTCTGGCCTTCCTGAACAAGAACTACTGTTGAAATTGCTCCATGGACTGAGTCTTCTTCTGAATTATGTCCATGATCAAAAACCATATCGAAGACCCTTTTTTGAGTACAACAAGGTAGATGATCAGAGCTTGAGAAGATTGCCTGGCACTGTTTAATTCATGAATGAAGAAAAACGTTACTTACTAAACTACTAAATTTTAGTGCTTGTAGTTGAGACACCAGGAAATTACAACCATAGTCTGAAATCATAAAGTGGTGAAATGTGTTCTAGAATTAAACATCCTGACATTTTAAATACTTTCTGACACTGCAACTATTGATCTTTACATAACATTCTGTGTGTATGATCATAGACACCTTGTGTAGTGATCCTGACCAGAAGACAGTTAAATATTGAGGAGTAGCTAGTGATCCACATAACAGTTGACCTGAGTAGCTCCAGTGCTATGCTGCACTGTGCTGAACATATAACATTATCTTCAGGCCTGCCTTGTGCGGTGCGCATCCCTTGATCACAGGATGAACTTCATCTCCTTTGTTTTGTAATGGTGATTACACAATCTGACACAAACACTGCAGCAGGAAGTTCTCCTGTGAACACCCTCTATATTTGGCAAAATACATAATAGAGTTGTTTGCCTGTAAGAAAATGCTACAATGCTATAATAGATCAAGAGACCAAAAAGAAAGCATTCTTCCTAGAGTAGATCTGTTCAGCAAGCTGTGGTTTAAATCTATCTAGTGTCTGTTATCCAAGGCTGCATGTATGCAGGGTTCCCAGAATCTGAAGGGATTTAAAACTTACTATCTACATTCCTATTTTTAGTCTCATTAAAGCATACATTTTATTAAGTTATTTGTTGTCAAGCCTTGATTACTGAGATCCAGGAAAAACCCTGCACTCTCTCACACACCATAGAATCGTAGAATCATAGAAACACAAAGGTTAGAAAACACATCCAAGATCATCCAGTCCAACCATCTACCTACCACCAATATTTCCCCACTAAACCACGTCCCTTAGTACAACATCTAAACTTTCTTGAACACCTCCAGGGGCAGTGACTTAACTACCTCCCTGGGCAGCCCATTCCAGCACCTGATCACTCTTTCAGAGAAGAAATTTTTCCTAACATCCAAGCTGAACCTCACCTGGTGCAACTTGAGGCCATTCCTTCTAGTCCTATCACTAGTTATGCAGGAGAAGAGGTCAACCCCCACCTTGTAATGGCCACTCCAGTGCAGAATATTCAGAACACAACAGTCAAAATTACAGACTGGAATACACCTGCAGTGAAACATAAATCAAAAGCACCATAGCTATTTTATCCTGGGCAAAGTATATTAGGTTGGTTAAAGGGGTATGAGTTATCAGTAAGCAGTAAACTTAACAAAACATATATTCAAGTATGCAGTACAAAGTCATCTAGGTCATTATTTAATATCTCAAAGCTTATTTTTCAGTGACAGGCAAAATGCAAATAGACTTTGGTTGTGTACACTTTAGCAGTGAATTTGGAACAATATTAGTTAATTGGTTGAAGGAAGTACTTTGGTACTGAATTTCCTCATAGTAGCAAGGTACATAATTTAGGTTTTACGTGAGATTAGATTTAACCAGGAGATGTGAGCGTGTGAACCCTTGTGAGCTTTTCCAAATTCCTCTCTTGGAATTTCCAAGATCTCTTTTCATCTGTGCCTCAGGCTATAAACAATCCAGAAGACTCCTGGAATGCTCTGAGGACAACTTCTTCATCTAGCTCTCAGAGAAACTAACCAGAGGTGAAGTGTTACTGGATCTGGTGCTCACCAATTCAGAGATCATTAAAGAGATTAAGATTGGAGGCAGTCTAAATTGTAGTGATCACATCCTGTTTGAATTTCTGAATTCAAGAAATATGGGCTTGGCAAAAATCAGTCAGGACCCTGAACTTCAAAAGAGCAAAATACCAACTGTTTAACAAATTAGTGGAAGAGGTCCCCTGGGAAGCTGTCCCCAGGGAGAAAGGAACTGAGCAGAGCTGGCACATCTTTAAGGATTAATTTCTGAGAACATAAGAGCCCTTTCTTTCACAGCTGCTGTGTGTACTTTTTAGCCTTTCTTGAATACACCCATGAGACACCACCATATTGGCTGCTGGGTTCACCATTGCTTTGTGGTGGGGTCATTGGATCCAGCTAGAACCAGAAGTGTCCAGGACAGAACAGCACCAGCTTTTTCTCCCAGAGACCACCCATGCTGCAAAACCTTGGCAGGTACACACCAATATCTTTAGCTGCTCTGTGCACGACAATATGCTGAAGAATAGGACACTTCTTCATTAGATGGGCCACAAACACACCAGGTATCCAGGAGTAAACTGAGCATTCATATAAGCACATTTTATGATGTGTTTTACAGTATGTAAAATAAATACAAAGCTGCAAATGAAATAAATTCCAGGTATATGTTTCAACTGTCTCTCCAGTGAGATACACCGAGACACTGGCAGTATCTTTGGCAATATCCCTCTGAATATGCTTGAGCATCAGAGAGAGACAGGGAACTGCTTGCTGCAAGTCCTGACACAAGAACAGTCACTGAAGCATTGTTTTCATATTCTTTTCCTTTGTTACACTGTACCTCTACTTCCTCCTAGAGACCAACCACATCCCCAAATAGCTAGAAAATAACTATGCTGTCAGTAGCCTCTGAACAGAAACATAGGTACGCATTCTGAACATTAAAAAAAAATAAAAATCTTAACAGTTCTGGAAACCAAGTAGTTTCAATAATATCTTCACATTCAAATAATAATCTTTAGTACAAAGCGCATATTTAAGAATGTATCCCTGTTGTTAAAAACCACTTAAAAATGTTTTCAGAAATGACCTAGAACCTTTCTCAGATATTTGTTTATTATGTTGAAATTGCAGTGTTTATGCAGGCGTAGGTAATATACTACAACCCTTAATACATTAGGGCATACCGAAGAGGTACACAACACTTGCTCAGAGTTGTCTTTGTCTCTGTAACTGTAAAAAGTTACTGTAGAAAAAATATATAGATGATGCAGGAAAATAAAGGTTACAGGTTATATTTTATATGACTTAGATGTACAGCCCATTGAGTTCTCTTAAGTTTGCAGTCAGAGACATTAAAAAAAAATCAGTAAAGAAAAAATTCTGTAAAACACAAGTCCTCTTTCAAAAGAGTTGTGGAGGAAGAGTTCTTTATCTGAAGAATAGGGGGACTCGCCTTTTTAAAATTTGAGTTTCATGATTTATTTGAAGTAGGAAACAAGAACAGAGAAGGTCTAGTTCAATGATTTCAATGTCAGAAAGCACTTTCAGAATGAAAAAGGTAGTGTTTGGTTTGCAAAGTTTTCCCAGTGTTTGGTACTGACAGCTTTTCAGTTGTTACTGTTTTTAATATAAAACCACATTCTTTATGGGTATATTCATAACTGTTTTTCCTAAAATTCAAACTGAAGTACTGATGAATTACTTCAAACAGTTCAATATGAGAAAAATAAATATACAAATTGAGAGAGCAGTTGCAAGTGAATTAATTATGACTACAACTCCCTGTGTATGGATTCTATAGATTTTTGTTTTTTCTTGTTTTTAAACTAAATGATTATCTTTTATCTTCTGTCCTAGATGTGAGCAATAGAAAGCACTGAAAAGCTAGAGTGCGGACACAATACAGATATGATTAGAACCTAATAATCCTGGTATTAGGGATATGAGTATGGTCTTAGAAGTCTGTAGATTTTGACAATGGAGTCACTAATATCAAATGTTGTGTTTAAAAGGAGGGAAAACAGCCATGAATGAAGCAGCGCACTGTTAGAAAGTGAATCTATTACAAGCTCAAATAAATTATATCCATAAAAAAGTGAGTGAAAGACAAGCAATATTTTTATTACCTTCAAACAAGACCAAAGCAAAATAGCTGATTGGAGATTTAAGTTTGAATTTACAAAGTGTGGAATTTACAATCACTAAATATTTCATATTTTATGGTTTACAGCTGTGTTTAAATAAATCTAATTATATTGTAGGCTGCTTTGTAATCACAAGCTAATCCTGTTCGCCTGCCTAGAACATGATAACAACAAGCTCCACTGGGTTATTAAGATTTACAAATGTAGCAGATTCTGCCTTTATCCTAAAGTTCTTTTCCTTCCTTTTTCTACTAAATGTGGTTGACTTTCTGCTTCAAAAGAATCATGTTTATGACCTTAAACTGAAAGTAAGAAAGATAAGTCAATTCCTGACACCTTCCCACAAAGACCAGGCCATCTGGACACTTTGTAACTGTAACAGGTGCTTCTGGGACTTGGAGCCTAATTCTGGCCCAGACTCTGTTCTGTATGGGTGACTCCATCATTGTGTGCAACTGCGCTTTGCATTAATTGAAGGGACTCAAAAAGGCCAAGTACAGCAATTAGTCAGTTGGTCATGCAGAAAAGAGACTAGTGGCTTAGTGCCACTGAATGCTGAATGCACAGATGTACAGCACCATCAACTTTGGCTCTCTGCGGTACTCTGCTAATCTCTGGCAGGTAGAGCAAAGATTTGTCTTAGTCCAGGTTTTCAGACTCCTGGAAGCAACAATATAAATTTTACATCCACTTGGGAGAGAAAATCATGTGTTTGAATGACCTGAAAAGAAGCCATATCAGCATAAAATTATCAGAGTAGTAAAAGAGCCAGATGGGCCAAATATGCTAGTTAGACTTTGAGATTCCAGTCTGAGCTTTTAGTTTTATCTAACAAGAACTGGCATATGCAATAGAAGCTATGATACGTATATGATTTTTATTTCAGATGCTTGCTTTTTTGAACAATGCTCCTTTACTTTATACATGCTAAGCTTTTCATGTGCCTGCTTATTCTGAGGTAGTGGTCAGAGAAGATCAGAACTGTTAGTTAATGTTGCCTGAAAAGGTAAGAACATATCTGCTGAGCTACTCACATACACTAAGCAGTACATCTAAATGTGGGGAGACAAGGGGGTGGTATTAAAAAAAAAAAGAATGTAAGTAAAACTAGTTTGTTGGGTGTTTCGTTTTGTTATGTTTTGCCTACTTTACATCAGGTACAAGAATCTTTTTTATACATCTTTGGTGGCTGAAATATGTACTGTTGTGTTATATAGAGAAGGTTTCCTTAAAAAAAAAAAAAAAAAAAAAAGGAAAATTGCATTTCACTCTAATGTAAAATTAAGTAGACTGAACATTCTTTCCAAAAAACCAGACTTTGGCTTTCTGTAGAACCGCCATTATGTTTTCCAGGAATTTTTAAACTGAAACCATGGTTTGATTAGGCCATTATTTTCACGATTAAGTTGTCCTAAATTTCACTGATGCGAAATCAGTGTGTATCTGTTACATTGAATACTTTAATTGCCTTCACTCATAGTCCTCATGGAAGAAACTATAATAGCAAAAAAAAAATCTTGTCTGGAAACCTACAGTTCTAAATTTTCTTCAAAGAAGAAATTGCTGACTATTTTCATGCATAATATTTTAGTCATTTTACTTCACTGATGGGAAAAGAATGCTGAAGGTTTATAGTGGATCAAGTCATTGCTGGTGTAATTCTTTCTGTATTGCTTCATTCCAGCTATAAATTGAATTTAGAAAACTCTTTCAAGTTCAGATTATCCTTTCTTTTTCTGTGTAGGAACCTGAGAAATCAGGAGTGTAAGACCCAAGAGATCCTGAGATGGAAATACTGCCATATTCAGCATAGTTTATTGAAACACAAAGATTTTTCCTACTCGTTACATGCCTAAATTATCGTGGGAAGTAGTCCATATGTCAAAAGAGATGATGTTATTTTAAACTTCAAATTTTAACGTGAATGAACAATTTATAATTTGTTATTGACTTACTTTAAATATTTTTGAATACTCTGTACAACATTTTAAAGCAAGAAGAAGAGAAAATTAAACAAGCTATAATGTTCAGAGTTATGTAGATTACTCCAAAAGTAATGTCTTCTATTTCTTTCCATGGAAACTACAACTGATACAAAGAGCACAATAGCTATTGAGCAAATTCTCAGCCACAAAACACTAGTTTTCATCTTACTCACCACCATTAGCTACAGACCTATCAGTCTCACCTCGGTGCCAGGGAAGGTTATGGAAGGGATTATCTCAGGATACATTGTTGATCAGTTAAAGGTCAACCAGAGGATCAGGCCCAGTCAGCATGGGTTTATGAATGGTAGATCCTGTTTGACAAACCTGATTTCATTCTATGACAAGGTGACCTGCTTAGTGGATGAAAGCAAGACTGTCAATGTGGTCTACCTGGACTTCAGTAAGGCCTTTGACACTGTCCCCCACAGCATCCTTGTGGAGAAGCTGGCTGCCCATGGTTTGGATGGGCATACGCTCTGATGGGTGTAACACTGGCTGGATGGCCGGGTACAGAGAGTTGTGGTCAATGGAATTAAATCCAGTTGGCGGCCAGTCACGAGCGGTGTCCCCCAGGGCTCAGTGCTGGGGCCTGTTCTATTCAACATCTTTATCAATGATCTTGATGAGGGGATTGAGTGCACCCTCAGTAAGTTTGCAGACAACACTAAGTTGGGAGGGAGTGTTGATCTGCCGAAGGGTAGAAAGGCACTACAGAGGGACCTGGATACACTGCATTGATGGGCCAAGGTAAACTGTATGAGTTTCAGTAGGGCCAAGTGTTGGGTCCTGCACTTTGGTCACAACAACCCCAGGCAACCCTACAGGCTTGGGGAGGAATGACTGGAAAGCTGCCTGATGGAAAGGGACCTTGGTGTGCTGATGGACAGTCGGCTGAATATGAGCCAGCAGTGTGCCCAGGTGGCCAAGAAGTCCAATGGCATCCTCGCTTGTATCAGGAATGGTGTGTTGAGCAGGACTAGGGAAGTAATCCTGCCCCTGTACTCGCCATTGGTGAGGCCTCACCTCAAGTACTGTGTTCAGTTTTGGGCGCCTCAGTACAGAAAGGACAATGAGGTGCTGGAGCAGGTCCAAAGAAGGGCAATAAGGCTTGTGAAGGGCTTGGAGAATATGCCCTACGAGGAGAGACTAAAGGAACTGGGGCTGTTTAGTGTGGCGAAGAGGAGGCTGAGGGGAGACCTCATTGCTCTCTTCAAATACCTGAAAAGTGATTGCAGTGAGAGCAGGGCTGGCCTCTTCTCACTGGTGACAGGTGACAGGACAAGGAGAAATGGCCTCAGGTTGCACCAGGGGAGGTTTAGGTTGGATATCAGGAAAAACTTCATTACAGAAAGGGTTGTTAAGCACTGGAACAGGCTCCCCAGGGGTGGTTGAGTCACCATCCCTGAATGTGTTTAAAAACCATTTGGATGTGGTGCTCGGGGACATGATTTAGCAGTGGGTTGTTAGAGCAGTATGGTTAGGCTGCGGTTGGACTTGATGATCTTGAAGGTCCTTTCCAACCTGAGCAATTCTATGATTCTATGATTCTATGATTAGCTATGCATTTTTGCCAGCAATGAAAAAGAGCCTGCATGCTGCACTCGTAAAAATCTGTGTGGTCATACAGAATGTGGTTTGTCTTTCATGTTGCTCTCACCACTGCCGAAATTCACCAACCACAACATCATTGTGCTCACATCTACTATTTGTTTGGTCTCTGTAAACATTCAGCAAGCATTAATGAAAGTCAAGGGATGCCATTTTTTCTGCATGGAAGAATTCAGAGATACAGCTTTCCTTAATGTATACTTCCCTGTCAGACATGAATTTTTCAGACTGTCCCTCTGCTGCCATCAGTCACACAGCAACAATACTTAACAGAATATTGGCAAGAAGGTTCAGCCTCTACTACCATACCACCAACAGCCGCCTCTGACATTGTGAGCCAACATAATAAAATAGGAGGCATTATTTTCGGATCATCCCTCATTTGTTGGTGATAAGTATAGAAGAAATAAGGTCAAAACTGTTTCTGAAGAACTAAATTGAAGAAAAAGACCATGACATATACAAGAACCCAAGATACTGTTCTTGTTTGATGTTATAGGCTTCAGTATTTCTCACCTGTTTTGCCTGTTTAATTTGCTTGAGCAGGCTGGAAAATCAAATACCCTGGAGAAAAACATTCGGAATGCTGATCATCCTGCAAAATTTCAGTGGGAGCAGTGCATATTTATCTCTTAGGATTACTGGGTATTTTATGTGGCATTTTTAGTTCCTATCTAATTAACATACAGAATAGAGCTGAGAGCACAAAATGCTGTGAAGTATGGAGTGATTTAAAAAAACTTCCACATCTCATCTTAAGCTCTCTGGAACTGAAAGTTCCTAGTCCATCTCTTTTTTCTTTTTTGTTACTTTTTTTTAAAATATCCCTAGCACATAGTGCATGATTAAGAAAATGTAGTTGCTTTGATTGGATAATGAATACTGGAAATAGATTTACACTTTAACTGCAATACAGTTTACCACCAAAAATTCATAAAGAGAGGGGAAGTTACTACTGTAATTTAAAATTTACATTAATCTTCAATAATTAATCATCTTTCTCAAAGCATAACAATTGCCCCGGAAAGCCTGAATTTTTTTTGAGTTGGAAAAGAAAAAAAATTTTGTGGCGCAATGAACATTTAAGGTAGCCTACCATTATGTTCTTTTCATTTTTAATTCTCATTTTCCATGTGCATTTGCCAAATGTACTTGCATGTTTATAATTTCAAATACTCATCACTGAATCATAGAATATCCCATATTGAAAGGGACCCACAAGGATCATCAAGTCCAACTCATGGCTCCATATAATCTCAGTCTTATTTTTATAATATAAAGACCACATATTTTTTTCTGTAATTTAACTGAATTTAGAACCATAGAATCCTTAGAGTTGGAAGGGACCTTTAAAGGTCATCTAGTACAATTCCTCTGCAATGAACAGGGGCATGCACAGCTAGATCAGGTTGTCCAGGGCCTTATCCAGCCTCGCCTCGAAAGTCTCCAGGGATGGGGCATCAACCACATCACTGGGCAACCTGTTCCAGTGCCTCACCACCCTCACTGTAAAAGACTTTTTCCTTACATCCAGCCTAAATCTACTCTCTTTAAGCTTGAAACCATTTCCCCTTGTTCTATCACCACAGACCCTGCTAAATAGTCTGTCCCCTTCTTTCCTGTAGCTCCCCTTTAGATACTGAAAGGCCGCTATCAGATCACCATGGAGTCTTCTCTTCTCCAGGCTGAATTTCTGTGATTTGAAAATAACTCCAAATGCAGTAACCACAGATTTATGCTGAGGTTAATAGGAGTAAGGCTGCATAAGAAAATATTTCAATGACAGCTATCTATCAATACCATTGACTGTTAAATACAATGACTGTCTTGCCAGGGAATCCTAGCCAAACAAATACTTACTTTTCAGATGACTGGAACTTTTGTGATCAACAGAGGCATTCATTGTTACATCACTGGTGCTGTGAGTATGACGCGGCTGACAGATCTGCCACGATATGCCAGATGGCTGAGTGATTCAAGGATAACACAACAGTAAGAACCGTATGATTTCCTTCATTTATCATACTTGATACTCTACAGAGTAGGGTATCTGAACCTCTGGAGATTTCTTCATTGTATACGTATATGAATTTAGTCTGATATATGAAGTATGTGAATAAGTGGCATACTGGCTAATCGTTTAACGCTTCCTTGTAAACAACAGGCATATATCTAAAACATCCCTCATATTACAATACAATACTTTTATAGTATTGAGTAAAAATTAAACTTCTAAGAATCCATTTTGATCTGCACTTTTAGTCCAGTATAAACAATATAACATTCTCAGGATTTGGAGTATAAGGCACAAACGAAAGCAAATAAAAAATGTATAATTGTTCTTATAACTTGTATGATAGAGTCCAAACGGAGGGATGCACTAGCTCTGCCTCTTAAAAGGGTTACAGATTTTTTTTTTGTTACGTAAGTATATATTTTGTTTGTCTTAATTTCTCTGGAAGATAAAGGTAGGCTTAAATTCAAGGCCATCCCCAGTCCAGATCAAGATAGTTATAATAAAAACAGCATTACTAGCAAATTCGATACCAATTAAGGTGACTCTTCTAGAATAACATATGTTTTATCAAACACTAAGAAGACTTTTTTTTTTTAAAGGAAAGAACAAAGAAAATTATAATTAAAGATATTTATAAACAGTATGGATTTCTCCATTAATCCATGCCACTTTGTATGTTTATGAGACAAAATTTCCAAACTTTTAAGATTCTAAAATTTTAAGATTCTTTTCTCATCCATATAACTAAATCAGTCCCATTAATTTTAATTTACTATATGTATGTACTTCAGGACAGGGAAAAATACTCAAAATCTTTCAAATATTATAATCGTATTACCATTATTTCTAGTTTGCAATTTGCTGATTATTTATTTATTTATTTATTTATTTATTTATTTATTCATTCATTCATTCATTCATTCATTCATATGCTATTTTAACTAGAGTCTGATGACATTTAACCTCTCTTCTTGTGATTATTGAATATAAGAGGTGGAATCACCTATCTGGTCCATAGCACAGCCCTTGAATGGTGCAGTAAAGGGACAAAATGTTTGACACAGAGGAAGAGAGGTCTTCAAACAATAACAGCAGTTCCCTACTGCCTCCATCTGTCACCTTCTCGGAAAGGACACAGTTTAACAAAATACTCTGGAAGGAGAATCAGAAACTTCGAGAAGAGAATCAAAACCTTCAGCAAGAGAACAGATTCTTGCATATCGAGAACAAAGCCTATTACCGGCGGAATAAAATTATCCAAAGACAGAATAAAGCTCTTCGGGAAGAGAATATAATTCTTCATCAGAAGCATATAGACTCTGCAGAAGAAGCAAAGCACCTTGAGAAACATCAAAAGGCCCTCCAACAACAAATTAAAGCCCTCAGGGAAGAGATTAGAGCTCTGAGAGGACAAGAAATGGCATTTGAAATGCAGGAAAAAGCTCTTCAAAAAGAGATTTTAGCTCTTTGGGAGGAAAACAAGGCCTTCAAGGAGCAGGCCAAATCTGTACAGAACAATAGCAAAGACTTCGAGGAAGAAGAGAAAGCTCTCAGTGAGGAAAAAAATGCCCTCACTGATAGGAAATCTGCCCTCCAAGGGGAGAACAGGGCGCTTCAAGATGAGAGGGAGGCCCTACAAAGCCAGGGAAAAGCTCTCCAAGAAGAGCACAAACTCCTCCATGAGTGGAATAAGATCCTTCAACGGAAGGAATAAGGCTATGGAAATAAAGAATCAGATGTTTAGAGAGATTTAGCAGGAGGAGTTGACAAAGAAAGACAATAATTACCATTGTTAGCCAGATATTATGGTATAGTCACCATAACAGAATGTAAGCAGCAACTAATGGATAAAGGCAGGCATAATTATGCCCTATGCTAAAGCCTACAAAGTTTGAAAGTGTGTTGATATCTTTTTTCCCTAAGGACTAATAAATTACTTCTGGAAATACATATCTACAGATGTTCGCTTTATTGGGATATTCAACACTACAGAAAACATGTTTCTGACTATACTGTCTTTGTTGTAGGATCTGTTGCCTTGTATATTGGCACATCAAATCACATTTCATTACCTAAAAAACAAACAAATGAAAAAAAAAAGTAAAAAAATAAAAAAGCAAGCAAATGAATAACAACCAAAAATTGTGGTACATAAAAATACCACCCGTGTGATGTGCAAAGATATTATTTCAGAAGCTTGCAAGTGAAAATCCATACCAGAATAAAAACATCAGACTACCTGGTTTTAATAGGAAACCAGGGTCAATACTTCATTCTGTGGAGGCAACCAGTCTGCTGAATCCAGACCGAGCCTTATGCAGTCTGATAAAAAACAATCTTTATCACTTAACCTTGGTTTCAAGTATCTAGACATTCATTTATTACAAGTATAGTGTTTTTGACTTAACTACAGCACTGTGTGACAAAGCATGCAACCCTCTTAAAATATCATTACCTCTTTGGAAATATATGTGAGCACAAAATCACAGAATCATCATAGAATGGCTTATTTATAGTTACTTATTTATTTAAGGATCATCTAGTTCCAACCCCCCCCATACCATGGACAGCGTTGCAGCTAACTACATGAGGCTGCCCAGGGCCCCATCCAACCTGGGCTTGATTGCCTCCAGGAATGGTGCATCCACAGCTTCTCTGGGCAACTTTTTCCAGTATTTCACCATGCCTGAGATCTATATCTCCCTTCTTTTAGTTTTAAAACCATTCCCCTTGTCCTATCACTGTCAGATCATGTAAAAAGTCAGTCTCTCTCCTTTGTATAAGGTGTTTATAAGTACTGGAAAACGGTGATGAGATCTCCCCAGAGCCTTCTTCAGGATGAGCAAGCTCAACTACCTCAACTTTTCATAATAGGAGAGGTGCTCCAGCCCTCTGATCATTACCATGGCTATCCTCTGGACCTGCTCCAATGCCTCTATGTCTTTCTTGTGCTGGGGGCCTCAGACCTGGACACAGTACCCCAGATGGGGCCTCATGAGGGCAATCACCTCCCTCGCCATCCATTCCTCTTTTGATGCAGCCCAGGATACTGTTGGCTTCCCAGGGTGCAAGCACACACAGCCAACTCATGTCCATCCAGCTTTCCATCCACCAGAACCCCCAAGTCCTTCTCAGCAGAGCTGCTCCAATGAGTTCTTCTCCCATTTTGTACACATAACTGGGATTGCCCCAGTCCAACTGCAACACCTTGCAGCTGGCCTTATTAGGCACTTTCATCGTCATCCAGGCTAGTTCTCACTAGTCTAGTTACATTAATCTCCCTTATTCTGAATCTGTTTTGCCCATGATAGTAGTTTGTTGAGTAATCTCTCAAACAGGAGAGAGATCCTTATATCCTGTCCTTATGTCCTTACATCAACCCATGAGTTTTTTGTCACCATACCTTCTCTCTCTTTTCTTCTGAGGAGTGGGAGTGAGAGAGTAGCATGGTGGTGCTTAGCTACTTACTAATGTGAAACCACCATAGTGGTGCAAAGTCACAAAGGCTAAATAAGTTATTTAGTCGTCACTCCAAAATCTCGGAGAGGTGAAATTGCAGGCAATGGGGAAAGGATATTTATCTAACACCTAAGTTAAACAAATTATTATTTCTATTGCTTTTCTAGGCATTAAATTCTGAATGTTGTTGCCTTAAAAGACATGGAGGTTTTGGAAATTAACTATAGTGTTGTGCTAGCTTGAGAACACTGATTCTTCCTGGAAGACTTCACAAGTGTGTGTGAGCGGTTTTCTTTCTGAGCTAAAATACTTAGAACTAATTATTCCAGAATGAACAAAAATATCCACATTAAAACATGTGGAATTTGAATGTTTTGATGTATTTATCCAAAATTTGAGACTAACATAATAACTTCACAAAATTATGATAGTAATATTTGGAAAATGCTGCGTTTAATAGTACTTATACTAAGGGTTATTTCCATTGTGGGTTTCAATATCTATATAGTAAAGAAATATGGAGCTTTAATTTGTCTTTATTGTACTAATAAATTAAATTTACTTATACAAATAATTATTCCATAAATATGTTAAAAACATTACAAATAATTATGTGCAATTAGATACTTCAAGTATGATTAATTGCATTTTAAATTCTTGTAATTTGGACATCTATTTCTTGTGGAAAACTAAACGTCACTGTGACATTAGAAGTGATAATAAATCTTCAGCTAAATGCATATAAACAACCACACAGTGACTGTTGTGTGATGTTGAAGGTCTTGAGTAGTAATCAGAAAAATGAAGTTCATTTGAAGGCGAGTCACCAGCAGTGTGCACCAAGGATTGATACTGAGGCCAATACTGTTTAACTTCTTCATTAATAACTCAGACAATATGATGGCATGCACTCTCAGTAATTCTGCAGATAACACAAAACTGGAAGGAGTGGCTGACAATGGATGTGATGCCATTCAGAGAGATCTATACATCCAGGAAATTAAATTCATTAAAAGTGAAATGCACATTTCCAGGGAAATTCCTGGTGAAGAATAACCTTGTGAGCCAGTATATGCTTGTGGCTGATCATCTGGAAAGGATTTTTGTGTAAATAGGACCTGAGGCACTGAAGGAATGCAAGCTGAACAGAAACCAGCATCATGGCATAGATGGATAAAAGCATCCTAGGCTGCATTACAATGGGTGTTTCTAGCAGGTCAAGGGAGTTGATCCTTTCCCTCTACTCAGCACTAGTGAGGCCACAACTACATTGCCCTAAGCACCCCACTAAGCACCCCAGCATAAAAAAGACAAGGGCTTTCTGGAGCAAGTCCAGTAAAGGGCCACTAAGATGATGAAAGAATTGGAACAGTAATTTTATGATAAAAGATTGAGAAAGCTGGAACTCTTCATCCTGGACAGGAGAAGGCTCATAGTGATCTGCATGTACAAATATGATTTGTGGGATGAGGGAGTAAAGAATTTGGAGGTAGAATATGCTCAGCATTATCAAGTTAATGACGAGGCAATAGTCAAATTTTAAAACAGGAAATAGCAGTTAAACATAGGAACAAATGAACTTTTTTATGATTAAGGTGATCAAATGTTGAAATAGGTTGTCCAGTGAAACTGTAGAGTCTCTTTCCTTGCAGATATTCAAAACTTGACATTTTCTTGGACAGTCTGCTCTAACTGATCCTGTTTTGAGCAGGGTGTTAGACTTGACTGACTTTCAGAGGTTCCTTCCCTCTTTAATCTAAACTAAAATAATGACAGTAACAGATAGAATTTCAAATATCAATCAAAATGTTATGCATCATATAGAAGACATAGCAGCTCAGACGTTATCTCACAGTCCAGTGGCCCTTGAGAAAGAGCATGAAAGTAAGAAGGTTCTTAGATCCCTAGCAGCAGAATCACAGCAAAGATCCAGGCAGATGAATGCCTGTCTGTGGGACTTTACAGAAGGAGTGAGCATGATAAAGAAGATGAAAGTACAGCGTTGAAGAGGAAGACTTGAAGGTGCCATGGAAGTAGTTTACAAGAAAAGTACAATGAGATGCTGCAGGAGCTGAGACTGTAGAGAGTGTAAACATACGCTTGAGCTAAAGGCTTGATTTTAACTTGGACAGAAGGTTGTATAGTAAGTTTGTGTAGAACTTACTGGATTTTTACTTACTACTTTTACCTGAAACATAATACTAACAACACCTCTGAGTGAGAAAAGTTGGCTAAAGTAAAAACAAAAAACGTCAAATAAAAAAATCAATGGACTAGACCTATTCAGTTAATATTGTGAGGGAAAAAAAAAGAAGTATGATTGAAACATATCTTAGAGATTGTGTGCCAGAGCAGAAAATGTAAAAAAGTACAATTCTCTTTCAAAATGAGAGCTAGGCAGATAAAAAAAAATAAAAATAAAATCCTTTACAGGACATCCAATCTATCTGTTTAATGAATTGAGGACAGAACTAGACAGAACAGGGTAGACAATAATAAACACCATCAGATTCCTCAGAGTGGCAGATTGGAGCACAATTTGTAACAAACCTAAAAGAGTGCTTAACAAAATGAATTGGTGTTTACATAGCTTATATGAGAAAGCAAAATTCTCTGGGATAAAATACAACTAGCAGAGCAGTCTGAAGTAAATTTGAGGTGATAGATCATTCTAGATCACAGTGCTTACAGATTTTCTCTAGATCATGTCTCTGTATGACTTGCTTGAAAGTCATTTCCATAATATGCTTCCATATAACCTTCACTCCAAAAATAAGACCTCCTATTTATTTCCATGGAAATTACAACAGATATCACTGTTTGATAGAGCAAATTCTTGGCTACAAAACACTATTTTTTAACATAGCTACCACCATTTGCTATGCATTTTCACCAGCTCTTCACGGTGTGACATATGTGCATGTCCATCTGGAATGTCTTTCACATTTCTGTCGCCACTGCTGAAATTCATCAACCACCACATCAGTGTGCTCACATCCACTGTTTGGTCTCCATTTTTTCTGCATGGAGTAATTCAATGACACGCCTTTGCTTCATACATACTTCCATGTCAGACGCCATTTTGCCAGACTGTCCCTATGCTGCCATCTGTCATAGAATCATAGAATCATTGAATTAGCGAGGTTGGAAAAGACCTACAAGATCATCCAGTCCAACCATCCACCTACCACCAATAACCCCACTAAACCATGTCTCTCAACACAACATCTAAATGTTTCTTGAACATCTCCAGGGACGGTGACTCAACCACCTCCCTGGGCAGGCCATTCCACTGCCTGACCACTCTTTCAGAAAAGTAGAATTTCCTACTGTCCAGCCTAAATCTCCCCCGGCGCAACTTGAGGCCATTCCCCCTCGTCCTATCACTAGTTACAAGAGAGAAGAGGCTGACCCCCAGCTCACTACAACCTCCCTTCAGGTCATACTGCAACAAAATTTAAAAGAATATTGGTGGGAAGGTTCAATCTCTACTACCTTACCACTAACACCTGCCTCTGACATTGTGGGCCAATATTATAAAATAGGATGCATTACTTTCAGAGCAGCCCTCATAGAATTCAGCATATATTAATTTTCCATCAGTACTTGATCTATGGAGGGATATGGTCTGTTGTTTCTTTTTGGGTTCACTACAGAGATCAGAAAATTCGTGTTTTTAGCTCTGTCAAGGAGTTATCTCTAGATGTATCTATGTCCCCTGTCCATGACAGGGGGACAGCAGACCCACAGGCCCAACAGGCCAAAAGGGGGGAAGGGGGGGATATCAATGGTTTATGGGCCCTTTTGGCCCAGTTCTGTGACGAAGGGGGTAGGGGGTCCCACAGACCCACACCCTGCGATAGGGGAAAAAGGGGGAGGGTTGTGAGATGGGAGATGGGCATAAAAACAAAACAGCAGCAACGATCTGAGGAGGGAAGTTAATTTACTAAATATGATATCGGAATGCAAGATAACACAATATAATACAATATAAGTGGAATTGAGGCTAATAAATCAAATAAAATGAGAGAGAGAGTGTCCAAAACCAAAAGCCTTACTCTAAAGCTGAAGGCGAAACAGCTAGATGTTTCATTGCCGAGATGAACGCAGAAAAAGAGAACATCTCATGACTTGCGAGGAGTTTTATCTTTCCCTCTGAAAGCAAAATCCTCTGGGGTATGTGCTTCTTCTTCTCTTCTGAGAGCCAGGCACCTGGAAAATTGACAGTCCATGGAACTGGAGCATTAACTCTTTAACTCCTAGTGCTTTACATGATGTTATGATGTGGAATACCGATAACAAAGATTATAAAACCATGACATTCCACTCCTTATTCCACATCACTACATCATGATTAATATATATATATATACAAACAAACAATAATTAGCATGCATTACACACACACATATCTATATCATCGAATTCCATTGTGGTATTGAACATCCCCATTTTTCTGCATCACCCACCTAGTTGTCCCAGATCCCTGAAAAAAATAGTTCCACAGACAGGTTTGCCCTTCCCAGAAGCTGGAAGGATCCAAACTGCTTTTTCCAGCATGCTCTTTACATGTACTACAGGGACCTTATTTCTCTCTACAGTATATAGGGAGCTGGACTGGGTAGGACCATCTTGACTGATTGATCCTCGAGTGTTGACCAACCAGGTGGCTTCTGCCAAATGCTTCTCCCAATGCTTAAATGTTCTGCCACCCATTGCTTTCAACATAGTTTTTAGCAACCCATTGTATTGTTCAATTTTACCAGAAGCTGGTGGATGATAGGGGATATGATAAATCCACTCAATGCCATGATCTTTGGCCCAAGTAGTTACAAGAGAATTTTTGAAATGAGTCCCATTATCTGACTCAATTCTTTCTGGAGTGCCATGTCGCCACAGGACTTGTTTCTCAAGGCCTAATATGGTGTTTCGGGCGGTAGCATGGGGTACTGCATATGTTTCAAGCCAACCTAGTGGTTGCCTCCACCATGGTAATCACATAACGCTTACCATCGCAGCTTCGTGGCAAGGTGATATAATCAGCCTGCCACGCCTCCCCATATTTATACTTTTGCCATCGCCCTTCCCCCGAGAGAGGTTTCATTGTCTTGGCTTGTTTAATTGTGACGCATGTTTCACAGTCATGAATAACCAGTGCGGTCTGCCCCTTGCTCTCTAGCCCACTTGTATGTTGCATCTCTTCCTTGATGGCCTGAGGTCTCATGGGCCCACCAAGCTAGAACTAATTCACCCTTGTGTTGTCAGTCCAAGTCTATTTGAGCCACCTTAATTTTGTCAGCTCGATCTACCTGATGATTAATTTATTGTTCTTCAGTAGCTTGACTCTTGGGTGCATGAGTATCTATATGACACACCTTTACAACCATATTCTTTATTCAGGCAGCAATGTCTTCCCACAGATCAACAGCCCAAATAGGTTTACCCTTTCACTGCCAGTTGTTTTATTCCCACTGCTGTAACCACCTCCATAAGGCATTTGCCACCATCCATGAGTCAGTATAAAGATAAAGCACTGGCTACCTCTCCCTTTCAGCAACATCTAAGGCCAGCTGGACAGCCTTTACCTCTGCAAATTGGCTCGATTCTCTTTTTCCTTCGGTGGCCTCTGCAACTTGTTGTGTAGGGCTCAACACAGCAGACTTCTATCTGCAATGCTTCCCCACAGTATGGCATGATCCATATTTATTATATTTCTTTTCATTTTCTGGTAATTCATTGTATGGTGGGGCCTCTTTAGCACACGATATCTCTCTTTTCTTTGTTATGTTTCAAACTTTTTGCCTTCAGTCTAGTCCATGATCACTTCTGAGATTCCTGGACAACTAAGGTTACCCATCCAAGCTCATTGTGTAATCAACACAATCCACTTACTCCAAGTGGTGTCAGTAGCATGATGGGTGGAGGGAACCTTTCCCTTAAACATCCAGTTCAGCACTGGCAGTCGAGGTGCTAGAAGGAACTCCGTTTCAGTGCCGATTACTTCGGAAGCAGCCCAAACCCCCTCCTTCTCAGTTGGAATGTAACAGTCTTTGGACCCCCTGTACGCTTGACTCCAGAATGGCAGGGGTCGACCTTGGGTACCTCTTGAGGCTCTTTGCCACAGACTCCAGGTGGGACCTTTCTCTCCAGCAGTAGTGTAGAGGATGTTCTTTACATCCTGTCCTGTCCGTACTGGCCACAGGGCCATGGCATGGGCTATCTCCTGTTTAATTTGCTCAAAAGCTTGCTGCTGCTCAGGGACCCAGATAAAATTATTCTTCTTCCCTGTCACCTGAATAAGAAAAGATTGTGTATCTTTCTTGCTAGTGGGTGGAGACATAGCAGTAATTTTGTTGATCGTGTCTGCTGGGATGTGACACCACCCTCTAATGATACTTAGTCAATTTCCCAGTGTGCTCACCAAGATAATTATCATTAGCTATCTGAAAAACAATGAATTATTGCATTTGTATATAGTTGGTAATGATGCGTATCCTAGAGACTTTAATAAACTGGTTCATCGAAATGAAGCTGAGAATATTGGCATGAAACATATGTTGAAAAATCCAGGAAAATTTCCAAATTATAATCTGTATAGAGATTTTTCTTTGTTTCCTAATGGAAAGTGTGGAAATAGAAAAGCTTCAGTCATATAAAACATCTCAGTCACTCAGTTATATACTACAGCACTAATCTTCAATTTTCAATTACAGGAAGAAACTAACCATCATTAACAAGTTTTTCTGGACTTTGGGTCAGTTTTAACTCATTATTAATTTAAATAAAGGGAACAGATAATATCTAACCACTGAGAAAAGTTGTGAAGAGTCATGCATGCTCAGTAGTTTACAGAACATAATTGCATTTAAAAATACATCCTCGCAGTTTTCAACTCAGACTGCACCCGAGCTTTCATAGGATTTATTCAGTCGGGAATTAGGACTATTATCCAACCCAGCAGGGAAAAGATTAATGTCTAGGACCCCCCTGTAGCATGTTGCTCAGAGTTTCAAGAAAGGTATGGAGCTACCTGTCCAGTGAAGGATGGGGCTGGAGCATCTCTCATATGAGAAAAGGCTGAGATACCTGGGAATCTTCAGTCTAGAGAAGAGAAGGCTCAGGGAGGGAACATTATTAAAGTTTACAAATAGTTGAAGGGAGAATACGAAAGGACAGAAACAGGCTGTTTTCACTTGTGTTCAGGGAACAGACAGGAGGCAATGGGCACAAAATGGAACACAAGAGGTTCCCTGTGAACATCAAGAAGCACTTCTTTACCATGCAGTTGAATGAACACTGGCACAGTGTCATGGTATTGGCAGCGACAGAGTTAGTTTTCTTTGTAGAGGCTTGTATGATGTTGTGTTTCAGATTTAATGATGAAAATAGTGGTGATAACACAATGATGTTTTTAGCCATTGCTGAGCAGTACTTACACAATCATGGACTTTTCTGCTTCTTGTGCTGCCCTGACAGTGAGGAAGCTGGGCGTGCACAAGAAGTTGAGAAGGGGATGCAACCAGGATAGCTGACCCAGACAGACCAAAGGAATATTCTGTACCATATGACATCATGCTCAGAAATAAAAGCTAAGGTGAAGAAGGGGAAAGGGGTGATAATGTTTGTCTTTCTCAACATTCTTACATTATCTTTATCTCTTACATCTCTTACATTACGAATGTTAAAATATTTGTCTAGATTAACTAGCAAAATAAAATCATGAAAGACGTATGATTCATACGAGTGGAAAATTCCAGGACAGAAGACTTATTTAAGTACAGAATCCTCATGAATAAATTACTGATGACTAGTACAAAATCACTTTTCACTGTAAAAAGACTAGAATTTCTCAGTGACCCTTCACCCAACATAATTACAGGCAAAGAACTCATTGCTTCGTATGTCCTTAAATATACTTCCTGTAAAAGCTCTTATTTGTTATTTACAGTGCATTTAACATCTAATAATTTACCAAATAAGTTTAGGTTTACGACTCCTCACCTCTCAGTGCAGAACTTTGTTTCTTTTTTAGTACACTTACATAATCAACTACTACATTGCCAAGTGGGAATGACAAGTGCCTGATTTGACATCATCTGTTATAGTTCCAGGACATTCATTTGCTACCTTCATGTAGCACATTTACCAGTGATGTAGTCTGCGTCAGTTTTATCAGTCCCAAGAATAACTGATACATCCAAGAAGATCTAAGTACTGGAGGACTTCTCATCTACATTGGCAGCACTAGGTCTGAGATGTGCCCCAGAAGTGATTTCAGTCATGATTACAGCAGGAGGGAAACTACTGAGTGAGCTACAGCTATCAAACTCCTACTGCAGGACTACATAATCTGGAAAGGAAAATATCTGAAAAAATCCTGATTACTACTAAGGATCAAAATACTGGAAACTGGCTGTAGTTAGGATTGGTGAAGTTTAATTAACTGTGTATAAGATAGTATCATAACAATTTCTGGGAAGGGGAAGGAAACCTATAATAAGTGGATAAGAACAGTCCATATATGGCCAAAATATCTTAGAAGCCACAACTAATGAACAGTAAAAGCATACCATGACAAATAATTAAGTAATTTAATGGCAGGAACATTGAGTATCTAGTATCTATTAGTTGTAGTGCTAGCAGCAGATTGTCAGTAACTTCGAAATATGGACAGTTT
Source organism: Numida meleagris (assembly GCF_002078875.1). Classification (NCBI taxonomy): domain Eukaryota; kingdom Metazoa; phylum Chordata; class Aves; order Galliformes; family Numididae; genus Numida; species Numida meleagris. Next base: position 155,856,240 of record NC_034409.1, on the reverse strand, counting down.
TTAAGTTATCTTGACATAGATTTAGATGGGGAATACCTTGTGTATTTGTTTTAAAACTGGAAGTTTGATGTCAGTAAACCATATAGGCTGATTTTTTGTGTGTGTGTTTGACAGTGTATTCAGAGGTGTACACATGTTCTGGAATGTGCAATGAGTGCTTTCTAATGTTTCTGATTAGATGTCTATTTTATTGATTTCTATGATTACTGAACATCACAAGCCACATAACATTTTCTGGTTCAGTGATTCTCCCTGGTATTCAGGAAAAAGAAGTCTTAGTTATAGAGTGAAGGGTTTTATTTCTAAAATTTAGTCATATATAGTTAGAGTGAAGTATCTATTAGAGAAAGTGAAATTTGATGATATTTTGTTTAAAAGAAAGAAAGCTATAGTAAAGACTTTCCATTCACATAATAAATCCCTCAGAAGACAATGTATTGAACATTAGTGTAACTTTAAATACATTCCTAATTACTGTGAAATAACATCATTACAGAAAGACATCTGTTTAAATACTCAGCTGAATTGTGGCCTCCTTGGTCATAAAGGGAATGTTGACAATATCTGATTTGCAGATTAGAGGTGCAAAAGTCTTCTCTGTGTTACATCAAATGTCAACGATTCTCCATCATTCCTGTGCAAAAGGGCAAAACTACAAATTAATTCCTGTCTAGACAGAAGAAATAATGGTTTTTATCTAAATTGTCTTGAGCCACTGCTGGGACATTCAATGAAAAGCTCTACTACTAATGAATAAAAAGACTTTTTTTTTTTACAATTAATGAGTCATAGATATTTTAAGCTCTGCAATTCAAGGACAGAAAGCTATTAGATTTAGAGAAAGAATGGTGGAAAATAATGAGATCAGAAGGGTGAGCTATTTCAGTACCTGAGAAAGGTTGCTATTCTAATTCAATATTTATCATGCAGTAGCAACTTTTAAATGAGGAATCTAAAGAAAAGATGCTTGGATTGTGGATACCATCTGGAAAGTTCAGTTAAAGAGAATCATACATAAGGAAAGTAATAACATTAGTAACTTAAAATACGTCTGTGAAACACATTTTTAATTCAAAACAGAAGAAAAAACCACACAGATGGCAGAATTTGGAAGTGAAGATTAGAAATTAACATATTAATGGCCAGATTCTACAGTGACTGAAATAAACAGAGCTTTGCCATCAAATTTAATGAGAGTAGAATAAACTATGTTATCATAGAAGTGGTGAGAAAAGGATGTAAATATAAATGATCACATTCTCCAGTTGATGTAGTTTTCTACATTATCAGCACAAACTGTACTTTAGAAGGCTAAGCATAAACACTGGCCAAGTCTTCAAGTCAGGGAAACAGTTCTCTGGGAAAAAAAAAATATATATGCTAGCAAGGGTGACTTCATCATATTGGATTTCAGTGAGTTTTATGAGGGTAAGATTGACAGAGACAGATGCTCATTTGTACTGGTTCATTCACTGACAAACTGGGGCAGCATAGTATGTGCTTTAATCTTCAACAAATCTATGTAGCTCAAAATGAGAAGGAAGTTTTAGCTCCCTTACGATCCTCTGTTCTCTCTGTGAAGTTCAGTCTGTTTTTTAACAAGGTAAGTTATCTGCCAGTAAGATACAATTATTGCTACATTACAGCATTTCATTGGTTTACATGATTCTATATATAATGTTCTACTCTGCATATACAATGCATCCTCTGTCAGGATACTGGGGAGAGACAGGTTCTTAAAAGGTCTTAAAGGTATAATCTCACTATCTCATTATATTTAAGCTCCTAAAATTTGTAATTGAATCCAAAAAGGACTGACTGACTTAATTAAGGGTTTACTCAGTAGAAACATTTTTCTATCAAGCAAACACATTATTGGAACTGGTGCATTTTCACATCGAGTTGACATATCTCTAAGGATCATTGCACTATGTAAGCGAATAGTGAGGTGTGAAATAGTAGAGAAGATATGACCCTGAAGCAAAACGTAGTTTTTATTTTTAAAAGAATGTACCTGAACTATATACATGTTATTTAATAGTTACTGGCTTTAATTAAAAACAAATATAAAGGTGAGTACAGATGAAATTGGGAATACTGAGATAATTTTATATCATTGTTTATTTTTCTGAAATGCCATAATTAAAGTAAACACTAATTACTAAAACTATTTTTCATTATTACAGTGAAAAATGCACTTATTTTTCAAGCAGTGTTATGTTTTTACAAGAGCTCTCTCTTGTGGACATAACCGTTTCTGCATTGCAAATAATTCAAATATTTAGAGGATCTTTTTAAAAATAATTTTACACTGCAATTTAAGGTAGTAGGAATATCAATAACCTAACTCTGTGTATCCATGCAGCATATAATTATAACTATAAATATGAATAAATCATAAATAAAATCAGGGCATTAAAACTGAAAAATATGCTCCTTTTTTTTTTTTTTTTGTTCTCTGGTTGGTTGGAATTTTAGTGTTTTCGTTTGTTTGTTTGTTTGTTTGTTGGTAAATAGAAAGACTTGAAATGATAACCAGCTTGGAACAGATGGCAAGAACCAAATCTAGAACACCTGCAGTAAAGGTAGAGATAGGGTAATCAAAATAAATATAACATATGGGAAAGAGTCCTGGTTGGTGGTCAGACAGTGCTGGAGAAATCTTAAAAAATGCCAAAGTAAAATGACAGAGAAACAAATGCTTCTGCTTCTTTTGTGTGGTGATGCACCATTTTACATAGTAGAGTCTGTTCCTCAGGAGAAAATACAGAGCAAAGCAGATTTGGACAAATTTGGGTTTCATGATTGCTATCAAGGATCAGACATCTCTAATGTAGAACTTAGGCATTTGACTAATGAGAACTAAACTCTTTAATAGGGAGAAAATAGCAGTCTTGAGTCTAGTTCTAATGGGACTCATGCTCACCAATGTTTGGCAAGCAGATTAGTTACACATTATTAACCTGCGTTCATCAAATGGTGATGAAAAATCTTCAGGCAGGCTACAGAGTTTTGCCTGACAGTTTTTCTGCTTCATGGAGTTGTGTACAGATATGTAGTTGCACAAGTAATAAATGATAAATGCAGCTCTCAACCTTCTCTACCACACTGATATGTTAAAAACTTTCACAGGCTCATTTATAGTTTTAGCAATTCTTTGAGATCCTTAAATGGAGGATGTTATATAAGAACAGGTTATTATTTCATGAAGGGTATCTGAAGAAGTGAGAAACCAAAAGCTACTACTTCAAATAAGTCAAATTCCTTTCAAAATACAACAGTCTGCAGTCTAGATTCCACTAGAACATTGTAAATGTACATCTTTTGTCTCTGAAGTGAAAACTATGGCAATACCACTAAATTAAACAGAACTCAGAAACCTTCCTGGGCATGGAGTTAAGCGGAAGAACTCACATGTTTTAATGTTTTTAACTACAGAAAGAGAGCAGCTGCATGTAAACTGCCAGCTGAAGTTTAGATACAGTAGCTGGAAAATTCAGCTTCCTAAAATATACACAGGCATTGCTTGAGAGCTTTCTAGTTGGTCTAGGTGAAAATTGTTCCAGAAAATGATCCAAGAACTTAAATGTAGAAGCAATTGCACTCCAGTCCTGAGATCATTGCCTGGCTTGTGTTAAGTTATTAATATAAATGCAGCATATTGAGGATTATGTACAGAATAGATTTAAAAAGTGGTGTCGTCAAAGAGAAGAAATTTATAATGTGACTTTTTTCCTAACCACTAAAGCTTTATAAAACTTCTTTGTAATACATTTTGTTACACTCATCTTAAAAAAATTGCTGGATCAAAGTTGGAGAGAAAAAGGCAAATGGAGTTAACCTCAACTAATCTTATGCTTCCCAGTACAGATAAAACGAAGTAAAATAAATTAAATAACAACTAACTAAGCAAAATAAACAACTTAGTGAATGTCATGATTCTCAAAATAAATTATGATTGGACAATAAACAGTAGCAAGTAGTCAATACATTTAAATGAATAGTTTCTGAGGCTCTGTGTCCTCTGATTTATAATATTAACATTTCATTCTACACAGAATACAGTACTTCTCATCACCATTTATTTAAAGCTATGGTTTTACCATGCAAAATGCACGGTCCAGAAAAAAAAGACTTACCTTTGATGGAAGAGAATCAAGTTGGGAAATATTTAAACAAACTGGATATACAAATCCACAGGACTTAAGGAGATGATTGAACTAAGGAGATATACATATGAGTGCTGAAGGTGCAATAGTGGTCAGCAGTAGTCCTGCTTGTTTTTCACCTTTTAGGCAGATGTTCAGAGTTCCAAATCGTGCTGTCTATCCAGAGGTGCTATATCCTCCTTCTTGCTGTTTCTGATCTTTGAATACTTGATCATTAGGTGAGATAGTATAGATGGGATACTTTTCAACTGACTTTTGATCTATACTGCAGATGTGAGTCTGACCTAGCCATCCAGCCATCCTGTGCCTTCCTTTTTTTTTTTTTTTTCCTTTCAACATAGGATTCATTTGAACAAAAATTTTTATTTTAGGATGATATTAATCATGTTCAGCAATATCTATTACTCCTTCATGATGAGGAGGAAATGTGGTGGTCACCAGATCCGGTCAGATCAGATAACTTTAATGCTGAAATAATCTACTTTTCTGTTTCCCTCAGCAGGAATACCTATTGCAAGAAATTTAAGCTGTCCACATGATGCACCAGAAACATGCAGACAATCTTGTATGGTCTTCCAGGTCTTCTGAGAAGAGAAAAAGCTGTGATAGAAGCACAGGCCATAGGCAATATTTAAGAAGAGTCTAAAGAATGTCTTCAGCATCCTCAATGCTTACAAAGACAAAAACCTATTCTGGATCTTGTAGTAATTAAATTATACACTCTAGGTATAATTTAAAACAAATCATTTTATATTCCCATTCAAAGTTCTTTTGTAAGATCAGCCAATCAGTATTTTTCTTCTTACTTTCCGAACTACATTTAAAATGAAATATCATTGCTCTGATTTTTGATCACTATCAAAAATATCTTTGATTACTTAATCAATGGGCCAACACATCCATTACTTTACTATTAATTGTAATATTATCGAAATTGTCAGTGTACAAGCAGAAGCATAAATATCTCTTAACATACTTGCAAATATCATTTACTTCCTCAAATATATTAGAGAGATTTTTGTCTGTGTTCATCTCTGACCTCAGGGTTCTATGCTGCGTATTCAGCACCATCTACATGTAACTTTAAGTAGCATCTTATAAAGTGGTCTTGATACATTACAAATTATTTAACATTACTTATTTATGCTCCTTTTTATTCTATTTGAAATACTTTTTTATCAAGAACAATGAGATAGAATGTTGAATGCATGTGTGAGTAGTTCGAATTTATAAATTAGTTTATACACTTCATTTTGTTAAAATATAATACAGTTTTCAAATTTATGGCATACCAGGTATTTCAATGTATGACTAAAGATCTGATTTCTACACTATTTGAATTTTTGCATAGAAAAATGGATAATTAGGAACAATGAAAAATAGATGCCAACAATCACTATCTCTGGCTTTTTAACATCTGCAAATTTATTGCACAAATCTGTCAAAATTTAAGACAAAATTATTAGGACAGAGTCAAAATTCACTCCAGTACCATAGAATCATAGAATTTTCAAATGTTTTAGGTTGGAAAGGACCTTAAAGATCATTTAATTCCAGCTCTACTCATGGGCAGGGACATCTTCCACTAGAGCAGGTTGTTGAAAGCCCTATCCAACCTGGTTTTGAACACTTCCAGGGAAAGAGCATAAACAACTTCTCTGGGCAACCTCTTCCATTGCCTCACCATCCTCAATACCAAAACAATGCAGTCAGAGATATATGCAATGTTAAGGTGTGAAACAACTTCCCTATCCTGTGGGAAAGACAATGCCATCCAGGATAAAGTTGGGAGGTTCGGTATAACAGTTCCAGCCATGCAGTGCACAATTCTGGGACTAGATTGTGGTTGATCCAAATAAAAACATAGTTTATACATAAAATATTCATGTCACTTACAAAAGAAAGTGAGAAAGAAGAGAATTATATTATTTTACAGAGCAAATGTATTAAAATATTTCTAAGTAAGTTATATCAAAATCTTAAAAAAAATAGATCACCTGCAGGTCTATAAATAGATCTATTTTTAAAAAAAAAGTAATTGTAAGATTATAGTATAAGTCTTTGCATGTCTGGATATTATGTTTGGCCTAGTACTGGTGTATTACTGGATTTGATGTTGCTTCAACCTAGGTAACTGTCCTACTGATATGCATTTATTACTCTACCTTTTTATTGAGATTATTTCTTTATGCCTGAACCTGCTGGTCTGGTGTCTGTGGGCATATCCTGAATCTATAACTTAGTGTGGCTTTCTTAAGCTCTTGGTCTATCTACTTACTGATGCAGCCAAAGACACACAAGGGTGCACTGTTCACTCACGTTCTCTTTACTTTCCATCGGGATTTTCACATCTTTTTTGGAGTGATTTCAGGAATGTCCAACCTGCAGCCCATCCTACAGCAGCCCACTGTGGCTCTTCCCCACTGAGCTGCGTAGCCTGGACCCAGGCACACACTTACCACTTAGCAAACAAACAAACATCTGTGTGCGATTGGCACTGTCTTGGTTAAAATCAGGACATTGTGAGGGCGCAATGCAGTACTAACACATGTTATGGCAAATATTTTTATGCATTTTGGTACATTGGCTAAGCACAGTCCTGTGAACAGGGAAAAACTGTCAGCAATGCATTCCATTTTGATAAAGGAATTTGAGAACACATTTCAAGATTGCAAAAAGAAATCATCAGTTTTTTTGTATATTTGCAACTCCATTTTCAATTGACATAAGCATATTACATGAGAATTTTCAAATGCAAAGTATAGAGTTGCAATCAGATATTCAATTCAAAAATTTTATCTCATCTCTTTACTAGACTTGTATAAGCCCTCTCTTACCAGAGAAAAATATCCCTTGCTTCCCCAACATGCTTTGTTCATGTCATTGCTTTCTGGCAGTATGCACATTTGCGGGCACCTGTTTTCAAGGATGAAGTACAAGAAGAGTAAAATTTCATCAAAAATCTCTGGCAAACCCCTTAAGAACTCGTTAAGAATTGTAACCACTTACATCGAACCACTCTGATGCATTAGTTTCACCAAAACAATGTCAAGTAGCCCCCTGGCTTAATGTTTTTGTTGTTCTCCAACCTTAATGAGTCAGTCTGTGATATTACATAACATTTGAACCACTTAGCCAACTAACAGCATTTGAGTGTTCATAAAATGAACACTGGTGTTCTTTCTGTCATTTTCTAACATGGAAATATGAATAGTTTTTAAGATACAGGAAGCAAATAAGATTTCTCTATTTTATCAGTGATAGATGAATTGCATATTGCTGGAAAAGAGCTGTATTTATTTATAAATCTCTGGTAGAATGAGGCTAGGAAAGATAAACTAGGTAGTGAAAAATAGAAGAATGAAAAAGAAAATTCACTTTAAAGGAAGCACAAAATCAAGTAAATGCAGAAGACATTCAAGTATCTGCAACATGAAATGACAGTTGTGAGAATTCACGTTAGAGGGTTATCATTCTGAACTGTTGCAAAGCAAAAGGACTGAACTTTTCTTTATGCCTGTTCCATGATCAGGCAGTCCTTGAAGACTCATGGATTAACAGCCAGTGAACTATGATGTGGTGGTGTGTTTTCCATTTGTTTGTTTATATTTATTTATATTGTGTTTTTTCTTTGTTTGTTTGTTTAACTTCTGTTTTTGTTTGACCTAGCTTAAGTCAAAGCTATGCCATACACTGACAGATGTACGTAAGCAAATGTGATCATATGTCTCCAAATGGTCAGACCTGCTGTCATATATATTTTAAAAAGCATGCATGTTTCTAAAGAAACAACAACAACAACAACAACAAACAGAAAAATGGTTAGACATCAGGCATAAATCTGTTCTTCCCAAATGGTATGAAAATGATACTCTTGTCAATAAAATCATTTCTAGGGTTTTATTTTCTCCTGCAGGTGTTCTTGGAAAGAAGACAGAACAAATGCTAGGAAAGCAGTACTTTGAAAGTACAAGATACATGTAGCAATATTTTCTCTGACTGTTAAGCTAAATATCCACCAGATGTCAGCGCATACTTGCAGAATCATGTAAGATGTGCCAAAGTTACGTTTCTAATACAAACCTGATATTTCTGTTACATGATATAGCAGTGCAAAATTGCATATCATTGATAGTGTTGACAAAATGAAGTGCAAATTAGTCCAAAAAAATTTATACTGTATAAATTACAGATTTAAAATGGATTTTGATTTTTTATTTTTCTATTTCTAACACTACATTTGGCTACTTGAGTTTTAATCTGTGAAAGCAGAAAGTACAGAGCAGAAGAGATGTATACTGTAGACACTTGGGCAATTCAGAGTCTTGAATGTGAGAGAAGAGGAAAGGAGAAGAGGAAAGGCAAGGAGGTCTAGAGTTGTTCAATCTTAATAAAAGGCTAAGGGATTATTTTATTGCTAGCTTCAAGTATGTGACAAACCACTGTGTTCTCAGGCTAGAGCTACGGGATATAGAACAATGGATGTAAGATGCAAGGAGAGAAAATTCTGATTTGATTTTAGGGGGAGACAAAGGTCAAGTGAAAGTAGTCAGACACAGGAATGAGTTACTCAAAAGTGTGTGGTATCTCTGTCTTGAGAGATATTCAACTTAACTTGTTCATTTAAGTTTGGAACTTGACAACCTCAAGTTTGAACCATGAGAACCTCATCAAACTTCAAAGCTAGATTTAGCGTCAAAATTGATCTAGCAGATAGTGAACCAAATGATTTACAAGTGTCTTCTCTGGTTTTATTTCAGTAATATTTCAGTTTTCCTAGAAGCAGGAAACATTAAGGCACTCTAAATGTCATTAGTCTCCTATCTACTGACAGCAGAATTGTAGATTCCACTAACATTCTAAGTGCCTAAATATAAATGTCTGTACATGCAGTTTAATTCAGTCTGTATTCCTAGGGCACAATTTTGTTAACACAGAGAATCAAATAGAATGGTTAAGATTGGAAAGGTCCTCTGGAAGTCACCTGATCCAAATCTCCTTACTCAGGGGACACCGAGAGCAGCTTTCCCAGAACAGTGTCCAGATGGCTTTTGAAGATCCCTATGAAGAGAGGCTCCACAATCTCTCTGGGTAACTTGTGCCAGTGCTCCATCACTTGCACAATTAAGAGATGCTTCCTGGTATTTAGATGAAATACTTTGTGTTCCAATTTGAATCTATGAATGTATTAGGGAATAATTTCATTCAAGATTGTTTTTCCAGCCTTCTAAAAATTCCGCAGATTAAAATTTAAATTCTAAATATATAACTTCCCATCATTTCCCAAACTTTGTTAATGATTGATCCCTGACATAATAAGTCTTGCAATGTATTATGTATATGTAATGTATACTGGAAGGAGTACATGATTTATTTACCATGGTTTTGAAAAGAGTGAAGTGTAGATCAAGAACTAGACTATGTCAACAACAATACTATTATTTTTGGTTTTACTTTTATTTATTTCCTGTCAATTTAGGGTCATACATTATTCAACCCATAATGTTTATCAATGCCTTATATGACATAGATATAAGAAAGTACACAACCCTTAACTGAAGTGTAGGAGAATCTTCCTTTTTAAGAAACACTCTTTGATTCATAGAAAGGATATACAGTCTTACAATAGTTATCCCTGAGAGCAAAAAGTAATCTCCATAGAGGCTGTGAACAATTACAGTGATGCTCACTATAGATTTTCTCCAGAGAGGCCAAAAACTGCTCAGAGTAGCCATAAAAATGCTTAATACTAGCTGAGAATGGACTGTGTCCTACTAGAGGGATGTATTGATTCAGAGTAACAGCTTCTATTTGCACACCTTCGGCAAAAAAATCAGAGGTATTAGAATAGTGTCCTGACGAAACCAGAGCCTGCTTTCACATCAGAACAATTGAAATCCCGTATGACTACTGTTCAAGTCCTTTTACTGTCTCTGCATATCTGTATAAACAATTCATAATCTGCTTCCTTGTTTTACTCTGGAGATACAACAATTTCTGTGACACCTCTTCAAAATCTGCCTGTCTTCAGTCCAGATTGCCTTTACAGTTTCCAAGAGTGTTCTGACACATAATAATAAGGCCTTTATTTCCTTTTTATAATTTAATAAACATAATCTTACCTGCAATATATTTATTTTCTGTCATATATATAGTACTTTACAGAATGTTACATTTGCAAACACCTAAACTGTGAAGTACAGTCTAAGACATAGTAATATTTTTGTCAGTGCAACCTTATACAACCTATGTGTATTTTCCCAGTAATTAAAAACATATATGTACATTTCTTAACACTTCAGTGAAATCAGTAAGACCCAATAAAAAAGGCAGACTTCTCAAAACCTTCCAGTTTGATTAATTCATCATGTAAAGTATTGTAAAGTCTGATGGATGTAGAAACGCTGGATATTCAGGACTTTAAAAAGATTAAGCTATAGTTAAAAAAAAAAATGAATATAAGCAAATTCTAGGGATCAGCTTCTTTAGTTCTATATTACAACATATATTTGTCTTTTTTCAATACAAAGAAAAAATCTGGAAATTCAGTCAACATTGGCAAACTGCTACTTAAAGCAATTACAAATGTTTTTGCAGCAGTCATGCTTATATTCCTTCTTCTTTGCACTAGAAGTTTCAGACTAATATTTATAAAAATTCTTATATCAGTTCTAGTTATTGTTCTGCAGTATTTTATTATTGACTGATGCCTCACTGAGTCTTAAATCCTTGTGTACTCAGTACAGCACTGGAATACATTTTATAGACACAGAACATCCAAAACTATGGGAAATACTAAATATTTTCAAATTTTCCCATGTCTGTGTTAAACACAATAGATCAAAGTTCCATCTTGTTTAATTCTACTGTTACCAGATAAGAATTCAAAATCAGTGTATATAATTTTAATATATTCTGTTCCTTGACTGTGCAGTCGTCCTCTATCAACAAGCATTTTTCTATTTTACGTTTTTTTCAGTCCACAGAACTGCCTTAACAATCTTTAAGGGCTGATCTGGTATCATTTGCTTGTAATAGGTATACTCTTCAACTGTGTGTGTTTAAATAGAAATTACAAGAGCACTGAAGGATCTGACAGATTTAACAGCAGAAACACACATCTATAGCCTTTGAGAGATTGTTTTAAATACCAAATATCACTGGCTATAACATTAACTACAATACATTATACAATCACTGTTGTCTTTTATGCAACCATTTTATACAATTTCCTCTATATAATCACTTTTCTTCTTTTATCCTTCAAATGTTTATCAAAAGAGTAATGGAAGATCTGATTTACACATATAAGTGAAGGATGTTAATCATCTCCAAATGTGCTAATATTCTATGTAAACTTTTAGTCAGACTACTTTTCATTGTTTAAACTTCACTAAAATTTGTGTAGGTGTCTTCAGACTTGATGTTTTTAGAATGCCAAGAACAAGAGAGTGATGTAATTGTAGACAGATACCTCTCTTACTTAACTTATTGTGAATGACTTACGGTATTATTTTTCAAGGTTAGGTAAAGCGAAGGTTCTGGGTTAAGCTTGATATTTAAATATTGAGATAGACATCCTACTGAATTGTGAGAATCCATTTCAAAAAGTGTAGAGTTAGATGGATCTGTGTAATGAGAGGGACTGAAAGTTTGGAGTGAATTATTATACTATAGCCCTGGGACAGCGTGGGAAAAAAATGGTATTGCTTGGCAATGCATCATGCTCATTACAGGAAGATTCTTAACCAGAAACAGCCTTTAGCAACATGAGTCCCATAAAGCTGTTCTGTTGGAAACCTAGAAATATGCTTAAAATAATTAGGGGTTCAAGCTACCTCAGAGATGAAGGTTCTTAACTTAATGAACTAGCACAGCATATAAAGTGACCCATGGCTATCCAAAGACGTGCAAACAGCGCTTACATGTTTGTGTGCATTCCTTTGAAAAGTTCTCTGTTGCAATATTGAGAAAAAAAGTTTCTGCTACTTCAAATATTTTCAGTGCATATTCTACTTTTATGCCAGTTCTGGGTTTCTTTTAGAGTTACTGAGTAGGATTCAAATTATCTACTTTAGGATAGGAGAAATTTGTCATTCAGAGACCTAGATAGGTTGAGAAGTGGGCCCAGGTGAACTCCATGAGGTTCAACAAATCCAAGTGCAACACAGGGCAAGGGCTCGAGACCTGACCATCCTGACTGTCCTCTACTGAACTTGCTCCAATTTATCAACGCCTTTCCTGAAATGCTGGTCCCTAAACTAGTTACAATATTAGCTTTAGTGCGTACTGAGTAAGTGGGAATTATCCTTCCTTTGATCTCCTGCTTGTGCTCCTATTAATACAACACCATCTCTGCTGCCAGGGCTTACTGCTGGCTAATGCTCAGCACTGTGTTTCCCAAGGGTCCCAAGCATCATTTCCACAATTTCTCCACAGTCATTGCTGTTGCCAGGGGGTCTTCCTTCCCAAGGACAGGAATTTGCTTTAGTTCTTGTTGACTTTATGAAGTTCCTGTTGATTCATCCCCCCCTCCAGTCTGTCCTGAGCAGCTACCTTGCCCTCAGGCATATTGACTAGTATTTCTAGACTGATGTCATATGCAAACTTGCTGATAGGGCACTGTGTCATCTCATCCAGGTCACTGACAAAGATGATGAATGGGACAGGTCCTGGTATGGACCTTTCAGTTTCTGCCCTCCAGAGAGACTGTAACTCATTAACTATTATACTTCTGGCCTAATTATGCAGCCAGGATTTAATCCATCTATTTGTCAATCCATCCATACTCCAACATCTTAAATTAAGTACAAAGATGTTTCAAAATATGTTGAAAGCCTTGCTTTTCAAATGACATCTGCTTCTGATTTCTCATCCACAAATCCAATCATTTGGTCATATACAGTAATCATATTGTTCAGATCTATCTTTGGTAAATCAATACTAATTGTTCCCAGTCATTTTGTCATTCGTGTTCCCAAAAGTGTGTTTGAAGACTATTTGTTCATTAGGTTTTCCAAGCAGCAAAGTGAGGCTGCAAAACAGATAGTAAGAATGAGAAGGAAAATGAAAATTGCTGTTATACAGTTCATAGAGGAGAAACTTGCATTAAATTTATCTAACTTGGCTTTAAGTGTCTCAAAGTTGCATAACTAAGTCGGATCTTATAACCTTTACAATCAATCAGTCCTAGAAATAGAAACTCCAGATGATTTTTTTTCTCTGTGATGCCTTAAAATGAGATGAACTACCCTCCAGAAGTTTCTGTTTCATTGAATATAGAAAGACTTTATATGGTTTGTGTTAGATAGCTGGGGTGGGATACAGCTCGTACAGTAGGTGTCAAATGTACAGTTGCACTTGCCTCTGATTATAGTCAATGACAACTTTAGAATTCAGTGTAGCTCCCCTCATGCAGGGGTGTACTGACATTTATGATGCCCTAGGGTATCTGAGATATCTCTAACCACCTGTTATGCAGGACTTATTGGAGTTATTTTTGTATTCATATTCTTCTCAAGTGGAGTTGAAGGTCAGACAGGGTACCCCAAGGCATCTCAAATACAAAATACCTAAGTGTGGGCAACTGAATTAGCCACTAATCAACAGTGAAGAGGTCCAGGGAGATATTAACTTAATATCAAAAGCAGAACTCTGTATGCAAAGTTTGTTTCCGAAATGTGAAGCTGCAGCTGACCTCTTAACTTTTACCCAGGTTAAAGCAGATGTATTTCAAATATTACTGGGCCCTTTATGTCTCACATCAGCCTTCAACAGTTCTCATCATGACTTATTATTAAAGATAATAGAAGCCATAAGATGTTCAACCTGAGATAAAATTCTTCGCCTTGCTTCTCCCCCACGCAAAGGACTAAATTGGGATTCACCTGGATCCACTGCTGCAGCAGTGTAATACTGGTGGGTAGCTCAGCTCCACCACACTGTTCTCTCACTCCTCTCCCATTACCTCTTTGTAATAGTTCCAGGCCTACATAGTGCCCTAAACTAAGCATCATCTGTGAGCACTAGCTGGCCTTGAAAGAGCCACTCAGTGCTGGTGATAATCAGGGTGAATGACTTTAGGTCTATTCCCTGACACTCTGTAGTTTATCAGTATGAATATAATTTATCAGTACTTTGACATTCCATTGTACATAATTTATTAGGAGCACTGATTTGCAGAAAAGACTGTCAGTAGAACAGAGGCAAGAATAATATCTGCAATTCATACGAAATCTCTGTCTGGGAGGTTTGCTCTGATTGACAATGGAAATTAATTTCTCTAATACTACAGTTCTCTACAAAAGAGAAAACTCATTGTCTGAGCTATTCTCAGAGGTTTCAGAGACATTCACTTCCCGGAAGTCTGTGAGGATCAATGTGTAGCATTGTAATTTAAAGACACACTTCATTTTTAATTCAGGAAGAAGGTCTGCACTTCACTTACATTCTACAGAGTACTGAATTTTGTGTGAACTACTAGAACTGCTCCTTATATGTCTGAAGTCATAGATTTCACATCTTCATCTTTTTTTGAAATAACTTGATAGTATTGTCATCTCTATCACAGTAGTTCTAATATCCTCACGTGTCCTCTCAGGACATTTATCTACATGCAGCAAGCATCTTTGGTAGACAAAACCACAAATGCTTCTAGCTGGAAACAACTTCCCTGTCTGCCTCCTCCCTTCCCCCCCCCCCCCCCCCCCCCCAAAAAAAAAAAAGCTTTTATATATAATATAAATTGTGAAGTATCTATGAACTATGTGTAATATACAAATGCGTGACAGAAGCCAGTGGGATTAAGGAGTTATATCTGTGTTGTATTACATGTACATTGCCAATTTGTTACAGAGATGTTAAATCTCCACTAGAGGACATGCTATTCTGCACCAAATTACCAGTGAAGCAAGCATAATGCTGTGGAGCTGCCAATGCCAACCTAGCTGATATTAACTAACTATTTTTTAGAACTGTCTTTCCAGTGAGTTCAACGTAACCTTTTTTCTTTGCACTGAAACATGAGATTTGTCACACATTTTTAAACTCTTTCTATAGAATAAGAATTGTGTACCAACAAAGACAGACAACACTCTGGTAGTATTTATCAAAATTTGTATCAAGTTTTGATGTTGTTTATGGGACATCTGGTTTATGGTGTGGTTTATGGGACCTCATCCAAGATCTCTCTCAATCTCTCTCTTTTTAACTTCCATATTCTAAAAACTTCTGAAGGTTTCCCCTACAAAGATGACAGACATTCAGCATGCCATGCAGTTATTGAATCAACTACAGTGCTAGCAACATTATCAAATGTATTTCAAAAATAGAGAAATATGTATGTCAGAAACACAGAGGAGAAAATGTGGTATTTTAACATAGCCTTATTTTCTCTCTGGCTGAACCTCAAACAGGTAAGTGTGAAAATTATAATGCCATTAAAAAAAAAACTAAATCAGCCTGCCTATATAGAACAACTGCAAAAGTAGCACAATATACGGGAAGCACTCAATACATCCTCAAAATGATTGAAAGGTATGAATCAATATTTGATTATATTGGTTTTTTTTGTGCACATTTTTTGACCTGACAAGAGCTCCAGCTAGGTTCTGGGAATTACCATACATGCTAAACTGTATGAAAGTGATAGAGTGCAACAGTAAGTTTAGATGAACTATACTGAAAAATGAAGTGTGAAATACATTAAAACTCTGACTCATTAAACTTTTTGGTGCAACCCTGAGATCTACCAAATATTTTAAACTATATGATTAGCTACAGGTATATATTTACATACAATGTTTCAAATACTTTTTTTTTATTTCTAAACACAAACTTGAAATAAATAGTATGAAATGACTATCACAGTGATGGCAGAAAATGAACTAGAAAGTTAAAATTATCTGGAGCTCTTAACCAGACTACTGTTTGACTGTTTGGCACCTGCAGCTCCTTGGGGTTTTCTGATCAGCAGGGAGCCTCTCAGAGATGTAAAGAACTTCTTCAGTGTTTCTGATCTTGGCATGATGAAAGACTCAGGCTGAACAGATACTGTCTCTATATGTCTTCCCAAGCTGCATTAAGTGCATCTGATAGGCTGATAACCTATTCCCCTCAAAGACTTTAATCTCTATCTTTGCTACTTCTAAAAAGTTGAAATCTATAAACCACTGAGGTAAGACTTAAATTAATATTTTGAAATAATCTCTTGAAATGTTTTTTGTTAGTAATAATTATACTTATGCAATGTTAGTTACAGCTACATTTGTACTGATAAATGCAAAAAAAACACAGAGCACACCCTACCTTCAAGGCTTGGCAGGGCAGAATGATTCCCAGACATATTTCTCAGGTTCAGCCTCTGAAATCAGATCACCAAACTACAGAGCATTTGGTTTTGAGCCATCTTTAAGTCCTCATGGCATGGCTGGGACCCTAAGGCATACACTTTTTACGTTAAAAATATCTCCAATAACGTAGCAGATTTCCTCCTTATCTTTTTCTTCCACCCTTCTTACTTTCTTATCTTTCTTCCTCTCCAGTTGATTATCTGTCTTTCCTTCTCTCCATCTATTTTTCTTTCTCTCTTTCTTTCCTGTCCTTTCTTTCTTCATCTGCCTACCTGTGTTATATCCCACCCTCCTCTTCTTCCCTTTCTTCCTTCCCATCTTTCTGCATAGTACTATTGCCTGAGTGAGAAATGTGTTTAATGTCTTTAATGTAAAGTTCCTTAAGTAAGTCTGTTTCTTTCTCTTCTTAACGACTGTTTTTACTGTATTTCTTGTAAATTGTGGGTAGTACTGTAGAGGGGAAGCTTGAACTTCTTTTCAATTGCTTTTAGAAAATTTTTTTTTTATGTGAAATATCCTTAAATTCATTTTCTTGGGATTTGTTTTGTTGGGAATTAGTTCACTCCAATAAAGTCTTCATAAGTAAACTATTGCGCACATAGTGTGGGCTGACGAGAACCAGAATGACAATCACCAAGAGATTATCGGATGTATCTAAAGTTTTTCCAGGCTAGTTCCCTTTCATAAACAACTTCCCCATGTTATCAGCTGGGGAAGCCTATTACTATGATTTCCATTACATAGAACATGGAAAAAGAGAAAAGGATAATGAACATAAGGAATCAGGACACTACCAAGTAGTGAAAACACTCAGTGCCAAAGACTAGAAAAACCTTTGTTGCTTTGTTGCTGTTCTTGGTTGGCTTTTTTTGTTTGTTTGTTTTTTAGTGCTTTAAATTGGTTTTAATGCACAAAACAGATTTTAAAATAAAGTACATAAAGCATTTTTCTTTCTTTATAACAATGTAATTGTTGCTGCTAAAGAAAACATACTCTCTGGGATATGAGCAACCATTAGACTGAGAAAGAAGGATAAACTTCATTGCAATATTGCTGGTTAAGCTGCATGGTTTTCTGAATTATTTGATCAGCTATTTAACATGTCCCTCACGTAATGAAGGTTTCAAGCAGCTCAGCAGGAAAGGCAGTGTAATGCATTCATCCTTAATCATTAAAACTTTGGAAAAGTGCATTTTTTTTTTACCTACACTTGGGCAGGGATTAGAAACTGTATTATCAGCTCTGCAGATGCTAGACACTGAAGTCAGTGTTCTATTCATACCTTGAAGCTTTCTATCCCTAAAGATACCTTCTTTACAGAAACTATTGATTTCTCCATCTGATGTACAGTCACTCTCGCCAAGTATTCTAGTTTTCTGTTTGCCTGCATGACTTTTATGGAGGGAATCATTGATTTTTTTTTGCTTTTCTGTAATAGGTTTTTAAAATAGTTTTTTACAAACTCACCTTTCTTCCTCTTTGGTGTCAGAAGAAACTTCTGAGAGAAGTATATAGAAAAGATCTACTTTGCCTGACTGAATCTCTGAAGAATATGGGATGCATATATGCAGACTTTATAAGACTTTATACTGCGTTACACACAGTTGCTGTATTTCTCCGAAAAAAAAAGAAGAGCCTACGTTAATGGAAAATATTCATGATAAAGGATATCACAGTGAATACTTAGGAAGTATTCATTTTTCTTTTAGCATCATACAAATTTCATAACGACATTCATGCACTTTCATAAATATTACTTGCTTTAGTATAGCTGATTTTATAGGATAAGACAGATCTATGGGATATACTCCCCATAGATTTATATAAATGAAGTTTCATATCCAGTTCTTTGTTAGATAAAGCTCAAAACTGTAAGCTTGTATTCAACTGTAAGTCAGGAAGGGTTCCACTTTTTTTTTCTGTTTAGATTGTCTTCATAGAATCACCAGTAACACATTCATTCTGTTGATCTTATTCTCTCTTATTTCATAAAGATTAAATCCACCATCTTCTGAAGAAAGCTAATGTATAGACACTATTCTTTTTGCTAAAGTTAATATGAACTTTTACATTATGTCTTAGTTACTTTACTGCAAACACATGGATACATGGAGAATTTGTGCTTTGCTTATTATTTCAGTTTATATCTTCAGATACGATAGTATAACAATATGTTAAGCTACATGATAAGAGAAATGATGAAAAATCTAATTCTTTGTGTTTCAGATAGAAGCCTTAAAGATTAATAAAATGAGCAGATCAAGGATCTACTGCACTTAGCTTTAAGAATACTTAAAAGCTTTTGATTTTTTTGTCAAGAATACTAAGAATTTTTATTTATACAGTATAAATCTATCCCTGTCTACTCTGAAATACTATATTGAACTTTAAAAAGAGTGGAAATGTCACTATAAAGACATTTTATCTTGAGATGAATGCAATTTCAATCAGACTCTTCAGATGAATTATTGTGCTGCAGCAGATGACTGAAATTTATGTTACAAGACCCTATTTTTTTCTAACACATTGCTAAATTGAAGCACAGATAGTTCAAATAGAGAGTTCATAAACATTGTTATTCATAGCTGAGAATGAAATCCTCACTCTGTTAATGGCAATAAGAATTTTAATCTGATTTTTAAGGATATAAAGGTTTTATGTGGAGATTCAACCCATTCCTTGTTTATCTATTAACTATGAATATAATCTGAAAAATATATATTGATGCTACCTCCACATATCTCTTTGATCATTTTAACATTTGTTTACAGAATCTGGAAAATACTGATACTTCCTATTTATTTCATAATTTAAATAAACTGCATATAAGATTCTTCTCTAGTCTCACATAATTGTATTTTTCATATTTTCTGAGAGCTGTGATTGACAATCAAGACACCAAGAAATTCAAGAAAACTAGAAAAAAATAGGATGGCATTCAGTATTACTAACTTAAAACATTTTGTCCTTTGACAAATGTTTAATTTGCCTATATTGTCAAGAGCAAGGTGTCTTCGATGATATTTAGTGGGAGATCTGGCCTTTATACTTTTTACCTTTTTTGAAG
The DNA here is from genome assembly GCF_002078875.1 of Numida meleagris. Classification (NCBI taxonomy): domain Eukaryota; kingdom Metazoa; phylum Chordata; class Aves; order Galliformes; family Numididae; genus Numida; species Numida meleagris. Next base: position 155,836,654 of record NC_034409.1, on the reverse strand, counting down.
TCTGAATTGTGACTTTTAGAGGATGTTATGGTCAGGTGAAATGGATTTTTAGAACAGAAATTGAATTAATTGAACTATAAACATTTCACTGCATAGGGCACTGGATAAAGTCTTGAATGCTCCAGTTCAAACATTTGTGAGAGGTCATAATGGAAACAGGGGAGCAAAGTGCTACTTCTCTAATGGAAAAAATAATTAAGATGATATGAGCATAATTAAGATGATATGAGTCTCTTTCTATTTAAATTTTTGTACTAATGATTCATCCAGATTAAAATAGACCCAGTTTGTTCTACATTTATTTTTAATGAAATTCTACAGAGATTGGGATCTACTAAAGATATGTCTGGATTTTTTTTTTTCTTGCCATATTGCTTGTCACTACATTTCAAAAGTCTTCAAAAAGAGTAACAATATCCTACAAGATATGAGTGGAAATAGTGGCTGAATTTGTTATAAAAAACATGAATTGTGACAAATCACTTAGAAAATAGAGCGTTCTGCAAGTTGTTTAAAAGAAGGTTAAAACTACTTACAAAAAGATAAGCAAAAACTGTTCCGTGAAATAAAAGCTATAGAGAATTCCTTCAACCATAAAGAGAACAGTAATTTACATATAAAGGTCTTAGCAACAAAATTATTATCTATCTAAAAAATTTTAAACTGTAGCCTGTATGGGCTGCAACTTTCCAAAAGATTCTCAAAGTATAATACAAGCAGATTTACAGGGAAATTAGCAAGAAAGGTTGCCAAATTAGAAAAAGCATATTGATGAATGAAAGGAGGAAAAACTGAAACTTAGCTTGCCATTTATTCTGTGCTTCAAAAGAGCGTGACTCGCAGCTTCTGCCAGTCACATGTTTAAAAGCATTGGTTCTGCACTATATATTATTCTTCTGTCGTGTAAATAGACAGATAAAATAGTAAGTGGTCTTAGTTCCAGCGAACTTTGTTTAAAAACAGAGTTCCATAATGAATTTTAGGACTTGGACATCCAAAGTACTTTGTGTTTTGGGAATAATCACACAAAATAAAATGGTTGCTTAACTTTGGGTGAGAAAATGTACTATCATTTGGAAAAAGGTGGAGATAAATCAAATAATGGACGGGTCATAATATGAAAATCATTTTCAGATTAAAGAGAAGACAGGGAAGGAAGAACCAATAATTTTTCCACCTTTCTACAACTGATAGTTTTTTATTTTCCTCCATCATATCTTATTTCTAGTGTTGTCAACATCAGCTTGATGAATTCTGACTGTGCTTTCAAAATGTTCTTCTTAAAATTAAATTGCATTTAATTAAAATGGAATACACAAAACCTTCGTCACCTTTATAATCAGAAAGTTATGTTAATTTGTTTTACTTTCTAGTAGATCAGTCCACTGATGCTTTTTTTTAAAAAAAATTATAGAGGAAATGATAGGTCTTCTAATATGTCATGTATGAGGACTGCTCCAAAAGTAATGTCTCCAATTTTATTATGTTGGCCTGCGATGTCATAGGTGGATGTCGGTGGTATTGCAGTAGATGTTGAACCTTCTCACCAATATTAAGATACATTTTGTTGCCATGTGACAGATGGCAGCAGAGGGGCAGTCTGACAAAATGGTGGCTGACACGGAAGTGTGTATAAAAGCAAAGGTGTCTCACTGAATTCCTGACATTCATGAAAGCTTGCTGACTGCTTATGGAGAACAGTGAATGTTAATACAGTGAGCCAGTGAGTAGTGTGTTTCAACGGTGGCACCTGAGATGTGAAAAACAAGCCACATTCCAGATGACCATGCAGATTTTTATGAGCGCAGCTTGTATGCTCTTGTTTATCAGTGGCAAAAATGCATATCTAATGGGGGTGATGATGTTGAAAAATCATGTTTTGGAGCTGAACGTTTCTTCTATCAAATAATGTTATTGTGCTCTTTGTATCTGTTGTAATTTCCACTGAAATAAAAAAGAGGCGTCACTTTTGGAGCAAACTATGTATTTTTGTCTCACTGAATCTTAAAAAATAAAAATATATATATAAATGAGATCTCTCATTTTCTTAATTTTTCTATTGTGGTTTTGTTTTATTTAAACTTGGCTTATATCATGTCTCTGACTCCTATGGACGTGTACAAGTCTTGTGAGTTTAGACCTCACATCCTCTTTATGTTACTTATTCTTCATCTCTTATTTTCTCAGTATTTTGCAGAGATTTTCCACTTCTTACTGATTTCTCCTTCTGTCTGTACTTTTCTGACTGCACAATATATGTATACATGGAAGAGTTCCCTCCCAGATGATATTCTTTATGAAGATCTATCTGTGGTACCCTGAGTTCTAGTAATACCATGATTTATCTTACCACGGAGAAAAATGAAAATAAGTATGTGATCTTTTTCTTACGTTGCATTCCTCAAGTCTGTTATACTGGTGCTTTTAGGGTCAGAAACACAAAGGAGATGCTTTTAAAATCTTATACAGTTATCACTATACTCCTTCTTCATTATTCACCACATTTTCTAGTTTTTCCATGTCTGGAAATTCCCTGATGCTCCTTCATTGCATGGATTACCAGTGTTTTGTTCAAGAGCATGTTGTACCTAATTTTGTACCTAAGATTCTGTTACTAGAACTTCCAGCAAGAGGCTCTCTTGAGATAGTTTAAGGAAATATCCTATTCACAGCTTTCTAGTACAATAGGAAGGAATGGTGCAGTAACTTCAGTCTAAACAATTTACCTTGCAATTCCCTTTGATATTCTCATTTCATAGAATCACGGAATCACTTAGGTTGAAAAGGACATTAAAGAAAGTTTATCGAGTCCCAGTCCCCTGTGGAGACAGGATTGCCACGCTATAGATCAGTCTGACCAGGGCTCCATACAGCCTGGCCTTGAACACCTCCAGGGATGGGGCATCCATAGCTTTTCTGAGCAGCCTGTGCCAGTGCCTCACTACCCTCTGAGTAAAGAATTTCTTCCTAACATCTAATCTAAATTTCCCTTTTTTCAGTTTAAAGCCATTCTTCTTTGTTCTATTACTGTTAGGCCATGTCAAACGTCACTCCTCTTCCCGCTTGTAAGTTCCCTTCTAGTACTGGAAGGACGCAATGAGGTTTCCCCAGAGCATTCTCTTTTCCAAGCTAAACAAGCCTGCTCCCTTGACCTTTCTTCATAGATGAGGTGCTCCAGCACTCTGATCACCTTTGTGGTTCTCTTTTGGACCTACTCCAATAGCTTCACATCCTTCCTGTGATGGAGGCCCCAGGCCTGGATGCAGTACTCCAAATGGCACCTCACAAGGGCAGAGTAGATGGGGACAAGGACAACCCTCTCCCTCCCTCTTTTGATACAGCCCAGGATACAGTTGGCCTTCTGGGCTGCAAGAGGACACTACAGGCTCATGTCCAGTTTTTCATCCATCAGAACCTCCAAGTACTTCTCCACAGGGCTGCTCTCCATGAGTTTTTCTCCCAGCCTGTACACATATCTGGGATTGCCCTGACTCAAGTGCAACACCTTGCACTTGGCCTTGTTGAATTTCATTAGGATCTCATGGGACCACTTCTCAAGCCTGTCCAGGTCCTTCTGGGTGGCATCCCTCCCTTTTATGGTGTCAGCTGCATCACTCAGCTTGGTGTCTTCCATAAATTTGCTGAGGGTGACTCAGTTCCATCATCTATGTCACTGATACAGATGTTAAAGTACCAGTCCCAAAAAGGATCCCTGAGGGACACCCCTCATCAGTGGCTTCCACCTGGACATAGAATCACTGACCACAAACCCCTGGCTATGACTATCCAAGCAAGTCTTCATCCATTGAATAATCCAGCCTTCAAATTCATATCTGTCCAAGTTAGAGATAAGGATGTGTCCAGCATCCTGCATATGTTCGTGTAGATGACATCAGTTGCCCTTCCTTTGTCCACTGAAATTTATTTCTCTGGAAAAACAGGTTTTTCTCTTTTTCATTTATTTTCCTTTCCCCCTATAATGAGAAGTAGAACAGATCTTTTCTATAAAAAATCTGTTATAGATCTATAAAAGATCTGTAGCTGTAGCAGATTCACAGAAAGGGGACATTTCATGTAATACACAACCACTGGTTTCTCAGTTCTAGTTGCCATTCAGAAGATATTGCTATGTTCTGCTAATATTACAGATTTGTACTTTTACTTCTGCACATTAAGATACAAAAAGTGATGTTTTCTTGTAATCTCAGCTAGTCTGAAACTAGCTGGTGCAGGAGAATCCCTACTCACTTCTTCATAATGGCTTTATAACAAGAGGGTTGAAGGATCTTCAGTAGGTCACTAGGGCCACTGTCTTCAGAGAAAGACTGCCATGCAGTATAACTCTGAGATTTGTTTAGTATTTCAGTAAGTCACAGTTTATTATTTGCTTGTCTGTAAAGAAATCCTGGCTTATTACCAAAGCTTTAAAAGTTTCTTGCATATTTTTGTGGGTTTGTTACTGTTAAAAGTTTAATTATCTAGTTTAAACATGGAAATTCAAAGTCTGTTTATGCAGGGATAAGAACTGTCAGTAGCTTTTTCCCATTCTGAGACAGAACTCTTTATTTTTGACTAAATACATTCAAATGAAAAAATCCTTTTCAGAAGTAATTGTCCTCTTGAATTTAAACAAAATACCAATTTGAAGGTAAAGAATCGAGTGTTTATAATGAATAACATATTTAATATAATATTATTTCCATTTAAATTGATAATTAGCTCTACCAAGACCTTTTCCATGTCTGGTGAAGACTTGTATTGGATTATAATTGCCATCTTATTGTAAGTAATCATTCTATCCACTCAAAAATACAGTTAGGGTATTTGTACTTGATATTTCATTAGTAGCACTGACCTTCTTCAATATTTCTCTATGAAAAAATTATTCCAAAAGAGTATCTCTAAGTAAGCTGCATGCTAAACAGCTTAATTTTGTACTAATGTCAAAATTTCAATCATGATATAATATAGTCATAAGCAATTATCTTGATATTAATTTTCATCATATTTACAGTATTGTTATTAAAAAATAGTCTGCAGAATTTTTTTTTTCTCTGAGGATTGGAAATAAATGTAAATAGATCAATTAAGTAAATAAAAAAATTACTATCCTTTAATTATGCATCACGTTACTTAAGAATCATAGAATCATAGAATGTCTTTGGTTGAAAGGGACCTCAAGGACCATCAAGTTTCAACCCCCTTGCCACGGGCAGGGCTGCCAACTGCTAGATCAAGTACTAGATCAGATTGCTCAGGGCCTCATCCAGCCTGGGCTTAAACACCTCCTGCGGCAGGGCATCTACAGCCTCTCTGGGCACCCTGTTCATGCGCCTCACTAGTCTCTCAGTAAGGAACTTCCCCCTGACATCTAATCTAAATCTTCCTTCCTTTAGTTCAAAACTGTTCCCCCTTGTCCTGTTACTATCCACCTGTGTAAAAAGTTGATTTTTCTCATGCTTATAAACTCAGTTTAAATATAGGAAGGTCGCAGTGAGGTATCCCCACAGCCTTCTGTTTTCCAGGCTGAACAAACCCAGTTATTTTAATCTGTCTTCATAGTAGAGGTGCTCCAGCTCTTTGACAATCTCCATGGCCCTCCTCTGACCTTCTCCATAAGCTCCATATCTTTCCTGTGTTGGGGGCCCCAGACTTGGGCACAGTACTTCTGCTGGGGCTTCGTGAGGGCAAAAATAAAATATACAAATGCGTAGCTGTACTGAATAGCAGGTTTGATCATATATTAATCATATGATTATCTTTTTTTTCTTTATGTTAGAGCAAATTAAGCATGCATTAACTGCTATGCAATAGTTGGATCTATGTGAATCAGTTTCAGTATTTATTTCCTCTGTGACAGAGTGATTAATAATGTAAAGAACACTACAAAGTTACAGAAAAGTACCTCTCTTTATTTCCTCTTTTCTTGTTGACAGAAACATTGGCCTACTTCTCAGAGGAAGCAAGTAGTTGGGCATGATGGCTCCAGTCTGGCTTGTTGGTTGTAGCAAGGTGATAGGCAAATATTCATAAGTAACTTTAGTTCTTCAATACCTACGACTTACACTAGCTGTAGTTTTTCTAAAAAGAGTTTCATCCCCAACAACTTCAAAGCAACACCTAAAAGGTCACACTTCGGGGCTCTTTCATCAGCTAAATAATTACTTGAGTGATGTTAACTCAGTAAGACATCTCTTTATGGTCACTTAATGTTGCACTAGTAGCCCTAGCCAATCTTACCACATTCAGCTACTTGACCAAATACCACCAGGGAGTCTGGAGCTGTTTACAGGGATGCCACACAATGTTACTGTTTGAATTCATCCAACTGACATTCAGACACTTTTTCTGCCTGTGGAAATACATTGTCTCTTTGTGTTTCCTTATTTGAAATGCTTTCCCTTTTCATGTAATTCCAACTCCTATGACTCCTGATGTGACACATGCTTAGAAGTCACATAAAAAACAGACACTCTGAATAACCTTAAGCTTCCCATGTACCTCAATTATGTGGATGAAGTGCTAGAAATAACATTTTCTCACATACCATAATGTGAGAAACATGTTTCAATACTATTAGACTGTTGAACACAATGGTCTTTGTACGTCTCTTCCAACCAGAGCTATTCTATGCTATGCTATGCTATTCCAAATTACCTGTCTGCAGCAGCCAGCTGAACATCCTCTTTTATAACAAGGTTAGACTAACTTCACCATTGATATAAGTTTTATTTGACTTTGTATTCAAAAAGATCACATATACAGCCAGTAAACACATCTCATGTAAGAGATACAACATAGCCTTTAAAAGAAACCAAAGTAATTTAAACTTTGAATGAGATGCAGCAGCATTGACCAGGTTCAAATACTATTCAGTAGATCTCTTCACCATGTCTGTCCCATCCTGTCTGTGAAGGGAGGGAGGTGTGACCAGGTTCATAAATCCCAGTGGTTAGATTTAGGCCAAATGACACTCATAGTCTGTACACAAGAGGGAATAAAAAGAGCAGTTTTGATAGATTTCTACAAAACAGTTATCCTATATGCCTTCACACAATTATACCTACGCTGTGTGGTTTCATAGGAAATTCAAGTAAGCCTTGTGTTACCTAAAGAGAGGAGAAGGAAAAAGAGAAGAATAATAAAAGGGGGTAGAAAGATCACCAGCCCTGGATCTAGAGCCAGGTCTGCCAATGGGGCTCTTCCATGTGGTGGAGGACCAAGAAGGGCAGCAGCAGATTTGAAGTATGCGCAGCAGCAGCAAAAAAGAGAGTACAGGCAGGCACAGAATCACAGAATCATAGAATATCTCAAGTTGGAAGGGACCTACAAGGATAGTTGAGTCCAACTCCTGTCTTCACACAGGTCAACCAAAAAATCAAAGCATTTTTCTGAGAGCATTGTCCATATAGTTCTTGAACTCTGACAAGCTCAGTGCCATGACCACAGCCCTGGGGAGCCTGCTCCAGTGCCTGACCACTCTCAAATATGGTGAAAATATAGTCAAATATAGTGATTGAATTACATTTCCTTGAAATATTCCCCTTCTCTGCTTAATTTATTAGCATAGCAGATCTGTGTCTTCAAGAAAGAGTTTATACTTGCTCGTTTTTTTGCTTGTTTGGGAGATGTTGATGACCACAGTCCAGTTAATAGGCAAGTATGGTATGTCTGGCAATATGTAAAAGCCTGTTCAATGTCACATAAATGGAGGGGGAAATACGAGAAAGGGTATTTTCCTTCAAGTAAATTTAGGAATGGTCACTGAAAAACACAATCCATCACTAAATTTTGTCAGTTAATTGTTTACATTATCTTCCCCACAGTACCAAGTAAAATATTATGGTACAGAATGAGCCCAGAGGATCCAAGAATTCAAAAATTCTGTCTGAAGCACAAACTGAAAGAAAAGGTTAGTAATTCCCTCTTGTCGCTGAGCACTGATATTCTTAACATTGCACAGAGTAGAGTGGTAAATGTCATCCTGTGAGTGCTCGTACCTTGAGTGACAGAAGAAACAGATAACTGAGGGGGTTATTCACACTATCTACCTAGGATTACTTTAAACATACAACTGAAATGTGATCAAGATTTGAAAATTAGTTCTTAATTCCCTGTGTATCAAATAGAGTGAAAGATAATTACCAACAAAAGGTGAATTCAGAATAATAGAACTGGATGATTAAAATTAGATGGGAGGAACTTTATAAACTTTAATACAAGTCAGTATAAATCACAAACTTCTAAACTCAGTGTCACAGGAAAAAAATTTCTACCAAATTTAAAATACTGCTATCACATTATACTAATCATTCTAATCACTAATAATACATGCTTACTTTCATATGGATTTGACAGTCATCACAGCTGCCTGACAATAAGTAACAGAGATGTAAATACTGAGGATGTATATTTATTTATACCAGAAGTATTGGGGTCAGTGGCATGGGTATATTCACGGGAGAGACAGAAAATAAATTGGAGCGAAGGTATGGCAGGTGATATTTCATTCAGTAATGCTGGCCAATGCCATAAAGCTTTTGCATCTTTGCTTTTGCCAGAGAAGGAGGAAAAGAACTACTCTCAGGAGGAAACATATAACATCTAAGAAAATTCATGTAGAACCAATCTGTAATTAAACTTACTGTTGTTTATAGTATTGATATATAGAAGGCTTCTGGGTGTTCATTCTCTCTTAGAACAGGTTTGTAAGATAAGAAATGGCAACATTTCTGCACTTATTTCAGATTAATGTCTCAGAGGTTTTAGGGAGATGTTAATTTTATCCTGGTGAAGACTACAATAAAATACAAAGATATCCTTTCTCAGTACTGAAAGTCACCCTGGGAGGAACTATCATCACAAGGAGTTGTCACTCCTTGACTGCTTTGAATATACATTTTAGAAATAGTCCTGTAATAGAAATAAATTGGTGAAAAACTCTTGGAGTTCCCCAAAAAATTTTTTAAGATTTCTTTCATACCAGAAAATCTTATGATCAAGGTAGGAGAGTTCTGAGAGGGACAGAAGACTGCTCATTTAACTGGAACTTGTGAAGAAGGGAAGAGGTGCAAGCTGAAGTAGTGACCTAAGAGAAGGCCCACTGAAATGGCTGAGAACAGTTTCAGATGAGTAGATTTTGAGACTGTCAGTGGTTTAGGGGCAGGTTTGGCCCGGTTCCATGACTATTGGAGCGAGGCACCCATGGACCCATGCTCCGGGAAAGGGAAAAGGGAAAAATGGGTAGGGAGATGGGCCTAAAAACAAAACAGTGGCAACGATCTGAGGAGAAACAAACTAATTTACTAAATAAGATATCAGAATGCAAAATAACGCACTATAATATAATATAATTACAATTTAAGCTAATAAATCCAATAAAATGAGAGAGAGTGTCCAAAATTAAAGTAGGCCTTACTCTAATACTGATAGTGAGACGCCTAGGGAGCGAGATGCTGCCGGGAACAAGAGACGGGAAGAGAAGAGAACGTCTCGGGAACTGCAAACAGTTTTATCTTTCCCTCTGAACAGAAATTGTAGCAGAGCAGCAAAGTCTCCTGGGAAATGTAGTTCTTCTGAGGACCAGGTACCCAGAACTGGGGCATTAACTCTTTAACTCCCAGAACACTACATGATATTATGGTGTGGAATACCAATAACCAAAAATCATAAAACCATGACAGAGACGAAAGTAAATCTAAGAATTGTCTCACACAAATGCATTAAAATATTTAAATGGGTGACGCAGAAATCCTTACAAAGTTTGTGCATTCAGTACTGCAAATTACTTCTATACAACTGTGTCTATGAAAAAAATCTCCCCAAAATTATGTTATTACTTTCATGGCATTTTAACGTTTCATTTGCTTTTATATCTGTTTGAGTCCTGGTTTTAGATAGCATTAATTTTCTTCATAGTAACTCAAATTGTACTGTGCTTTAGAATTTTAATGAAAGTAGCGTTGATAATGCAATTAGGTTTAAGATGTTGCTGAGCAGTGCTTACGTAGAGTCAAGGACTTTTCAGCTTTTTGTGATGCTCTGAGAGCAAGGAGGCTGGGGGTGCACAGGAATCAGTAAGGGAGCACAGCCAGGGCAGCTGACCCATATTCACCAGAAGGACATTCCATATCATATGTTGTCATTCTCAGCAATACAACATGGAATAATGAAGGAGAAACTGGATTATTCAGGGTCGCAGTGTTTACCTTCCCAAGAAACCATTACATGTGATAAAACCTGCTTTCCTGGGAAGGGGTTGAAGACCTGCCTGCCAATGGGAAGCAGTGAATGAATTCCTTGGCCAGAATGTGCAGCTTCTACTTTGTCTAGTAAACTGTCTTATCTCAGTCCATAAGTTTTCTCACTTTGACCCTTCTGAATCTCATTCTTATCTCTCGGTTGGTGGAGGGGGGAGGAAGCAAGGATACTCAGCTCTATGAGGCTGAACTACGTTCTGCAGTTAAATCACAACAGTTTCTTTTACATTCTGTATTCCATGACGGAAACATGGTTCAATATAGCTATTATAATATTTTATGCTGAGGAAGATCCCGAGAAGGAAAAAAAAAGAGAGAGAGAATGATTTAATGGTAAAAAAAAAAAAAATCAGAGTTAACTTTTGCATATGAAGATAAAATGAAGTAATATTTCAACCACAGTCAAATTTACGCACAGGTTTATTTGGGCCTGTAAAAATATATAGATATAAAATATCTTGAATTTTTTACTGTTTTTTTTTTCAGATATCAATACACATATTTATGAAGCATAACTACTAGAAATGTTATTCCCTTCTCTAAAACTGTTTTTTTTTTCTATATATATCTGGAATCTACAGTTAAAAATGAGAGGATAAAAAAACACAGTTTGATTGTATTACAATTTAAATAATTTTCCAAAAATGCAGTTCTTCAGATCAGCCACATATGCACGGAAAGCTAGATTAGAAGTTTGGAGACTGGTTATAGGAGGGGGTTAAAAAAATCTTGAGGGATTACTGACATTTTCAATTGTCTGTTTTAGCAATTTACCTGTTGCACTGGTGACATTGACTCTGACTGCATGGTTAACATAATTAGTAAATAAGTTAATTACGTGACATTGATAAAAGAAAAAACAAACATACATGGCTTAATCTTGCTTTTTTATTGTTGCTCTTTAAATATATTAATTGACTATTTTTTCTACATCAAGTACACTTGAACCAGCTCCTTTTGAAATACTGCTCAATTAACAGTTTAGAATCACTAATATGAAATTTTGGACATCAAGAACTTTACGAGATAATAATATGCAGCTTTTGTATTTTGTCAAGAATAACAGAGCTAAAAAAAAAAGAGAGAGAGAGAGAGAGAGAGAATTTCAGAATCTACAGTATTCCAAGCAAGTTGCAGAGGGTATGATGGATTCATCACCATCAAATATAAGTGCAGAGTACAGCAGTGAAACAATTAAGTGATTTAAAACCACAGAGATGGTAAGGGCCTATTAAATTTTGGAGAAGAAAAATTGATGTTCCACTGATCTTCCTTTGCATAGAAAGAATATCATTTAAATATTTTTACTTTTTGATGGGATCAATGTGAGAACAACTATGTAGAAACTAAAATATTTTGGTTCCAACTAAATATAAGTGCAACTGTCAGCTCACTGAGATGATAACTTTCAGATCTCTTTCTTTGACTTAATTCCCTCCATTTATAACTTATAAATAACCTCTTTACTCATCATCTGAGAACACTACATTTGTCAGCCTCGAAGAACTTTACCTCTGATCTGCCCATGACATGGACCTTTTCCATATTTCTTCAGTTTGTAATGAAGATTTCTTAAATAGTTTTTCACAGCTTCTATGCACTGTCCAGAAACACCTACAAAACAGATGCAAAAGTTGAGGGAGTTGGGCTTGGTTAGTTTGGAGAAGAGAAGGCTCTAGGTAGAACTCATTGAGGCCTTCTGGTACTTGAAAGGGAGTTTACAAGCAGGAGGGAATCAGACTTTTTATACAGTCTGATAGTGATTGCACAATGGTTTTAAACTAAAAGAGGGGAGATTTAGACTAGACGCTAGGAAGAAATTTTTTACTCAGAGAGTGATGAGGTACGGGAATAAGTTGCCCAGAGAAGTTGTGGATGCCCCATCCCTGGAAATGTTTAAGGCCAAGCTGGACAGAGCCCTGGTCAGCCTGATCTAGTGGGTAGCAATCCTACCACCACAAGGAAGTTGGAGCTCAATGATCTTTAATGTTCCTTCTAACCCAAGCTATTCTATGATCCATGATCTTCATCTATGAAATGCATTATCTGTCTTCAAGGAACTGTTCAAAATAAGTCAAAATGAAACCCACCTCCTTCAAGTGGTTGAAAATATGTTGCTAAAAAGAAGACTACTACAAAATTGCTTCCCTTTCTAAACAATTTACATTACATTTGTTATGGGGCTTTTTTCCCAAATATCAGAAGAATAATTTTCCCTTAAAATTCTTATTTTAAATTCTATTAATATTACTATTACACTGAACAGATGAGACAAGACTTGCTGCTAAAATGGCATACACACACACGTACAAAGACAGGACTGACAACTGATGACTGATATATTTTCTTTCAAGGTTATTTGTTGAGAATTCTATTTTCATTTTTTATTTTATAAATGTATATATATAAATTTAAAACAGAGAAATACATAGGGATGAAGCCTCTGACTTAATTTTAAATCTTTTAACTAGTAACAATACCAATCACTCATCTTGGATTTCTTTGAAAATTTAGCACCTAACTTTATGACATTAAAAAATGAGCTGTGAAATGGCTGGCATCCAAATTGCAGCCAAATAGTCATATTTTCTAAGTTTTTGGTGCCACAAGACATGTAACTAAAATCCTCAAATTTTTCAAGACTTATGTTTCTTTTCTCAGAAAGTAAAGGAAATGAATCTGAATGAAACTGAAATGCAAGATTTTTCTTTATTTACTGAGTAAGCCTGATCTGATGACACCTGTCACTCAAAAGCATACCAATAACTTTGTTCATTACATTACACTATCAAAAAAAAGCAAGCAAGCAAGCAAAAAATATTTTCTACATAAGATTCTTTATATAAACTAGCTGACCATAATTTTAAAAAGTTTATTTACAGTGTTGACAGATACAGTCTAGTGATTTAGAAAACATCATTAGATTTAGTAGTGAAATTACCTGTTAATTATTACTACAGTAAAAAATAAAATTAAAATCCAGGTGCCAACACTGGTGACAGCTTTTCTCTGCTGTACAGAAGGAATATAGTATTGTTAAGATATGCTACTCTGAAATGCATTTTAGCACAGATAGTTTTTTTTCCACCAACATATTCTTCATTTTAGAAACTTCTTGAAATATAGAGAATGCTGAGAGCATTCTGTATGTAACATCTCTGCAGAACTGAAAATAGTTAATAATTTGTTTGAGAGAACTGCATGCTTGACAGGAACAACTGACAGTAATACATTTAGTTTTCAGTTTCATCTAAATGAGACTAAAATTACCTTCCTTAGGAACAAAAGCAAAACATTTAGTATGCCTGGCTTAAGATATATTATTTGTGAGCCCAGAGTAACATAACTTCCACACTTGAAAACCCAAAGAATAATTGTAGAAAATCTTGATGTAGGACCCTATTAATACACTGAATATATAAAAGTAATTGAACACAGGAAAATTTGTTTTTCTAGATTATATTTTTACATAACATGCTCCTATTTTTCATTAGTATAAATCAAAAATGAATACCCAGTGAAAGCTGTAATATATTTATTTACTGCATTGTGCATTTAGTCATTGAAAGTATTTTGTCACAGGATTTAATTTCTACTGCTACAGGTGGAACTATAAGGGTCCGTATGTGTTGTTGGAAAGACATTACTAATTCCAGCAACGTTTCTATCTTTCATTGATAACTCTTTTGTCCGACTAAAATATTTTCCAAATGCTGACATACTATCTAAATGCCCTACTAGTCTCTGTGGATTGCAGTAGCTTCTGCTGTCTAGCTTAGTTTCTAACTCACCCACCTAATTATGCAAATGCAAAGAGCAATGTCTGTGAAAATCCAATGGACTTCAGGATCAGAGGGAATGTCCCTCCTGTTGTGCTATCCAACATAGATCACAAATATACCGCACACTCACTCATTTGATTAGCAAAGAGCAATGCCTTTACAGACAGCTCATACGGTCAAATAACACTCATGTAAATACGACATTTACACATAGAAATGGAAATCCAAGAAACAGCCTCATCCTGCTCTTACTTGCTGGCTGATTAAGGCTGCTGGCAGATCGTACTCACATACATGCACATGAGTCCTGCCGCTCATGGGCTTGGAACTCTGGTACATCCATTATCCAGCTCTCAGGCTCCTATACACAGCTATGATCTCTCTTACAGTTCAGACACCTCACCTTCAAAATTAGTCCTTTATTGCATGTCTATGCCACCAAATGTGCGGCATCAGTTCATACTTCTTGTGAAGCAAAGAGACAGTTGTTAATTGATGGATTAAGAACTGGTTGGCTGGTCGCAACCAAAGGGTTGTGATCAACGGTTCTATGTCTGGGTGGAGGCTGGTCATGAGTGGTGTCCCCCAAGGCTCAGTCTTGGGACTGGGGTTCTTCAACATCTCTATCAATGACATAGACGATGGAATCGAGTGCACCCTCAGCAAGTTTGCAGATGACACCAAGCTGAGCAGTGCAGTCGACACACTGCAGGGAAAGGAAGCCATCCAGAGGGACCTGGACAGGCTGGAGAAGTGGGCCCACGAGAACCTAATGAAGTTCAACAAGGCCAAATGCAAGGTGCTGCACTTGGGCTGGGGCAATCCCAGGTATTTATACAACCTGAGGGAAGAACTCCTTGAGAGCAGCCCTGCAGAGAAGGACTTGCGGGTTCTGGTAGACAAGAAGCTGGACATGAGCCAGCAGTGTACGCTGGCAGGCCAGAAGGCCAACTATGTTCTGGGCTGCATTAAAAGAGGAGTGGCCAGCAGGGAGAGGGAGGTGGTGGTCCCCCTCTACTAGGCTCTTGTGAGCCCCCATCTGGAGTACTGCATCCAGGCCTGGGGCCCCCAGTACAAGAAAGACGCAGAGCTCTTGGAAGGAGTTCAGAGGAGGGCGACCAAGATGATCAGAGGGCTGGAGCACCTCTCCTATGAGGAAAGGTTGAGGGAACTGGACTTGTTTAGCTTGGAGAAGAGAAGGCTCTGGGGAGACCTCATTGTGGCCTTCCAATACTTTAAGGGAGCGTATAAACAGGAGGGGGAAAGACTGTTTACGAGGGTAGATGGTGATAGGACAAGGGGGAATGGTTTTAAACTAAGGCAGGGGAGATTTAGTTTAGATATTAGGAGGAAGTTTTTCAATCAAAGGGTGGTGACGCACTGGAACAGGTTGCCCAGGGAGGTTGAGGGTGCCCCATCCCTGGAAGCATTCAAGGCAAGGCTGGATGTGGCTCTGGGCAGTCTGGACTAGTTGTTGCCAACCCTGCCCACAGGAGTGAGGTTGAATCTAAATGATCTCTGAGGTTCTTTTCAACTCAGGCCATTCTATGATTCTATGATTAATTTATCAAAATTAGAAACATACCAAGTTCAAATACAGGAAGAAGCATTTAATTTTGGAAAAGTTCTTCAACTTTCCCGGGCCGGGAAGGGCGGGGCGGGGCGGCGGAGCGGCGCAGGCTCCCCCCCAGCACCAGCAAAGGCAGAAAGGGGTTCCGAAACACAGCAAAAAGGCGGCAAGGCGCTGCCAGGAGCCGCACAAAGGCGGCAGGGTGCTCCCAAGGTGCAGCACACCCGGGCTACACCAGGTGTGCACACCCCTGTGCAAGCACATCATTGTTCCACTCTGTCCATGCGCTCCCCATGTGCTCGCACACACTCTTGCATCCCCAGCCCTTGGCGCAGCCCTGTGCCCACACACACACCTGCACAACCTCTTCCTTGCACTCCCAACATGCATGCACACAATGGTACCACAGCAGCCTGGCACACACACACAAATGCACGCACCAGTTCAACCCCATCCCTTCTTTACCCACATGCACACCCACGCGTGAGCAATCCCATCCCATTGCAAACAAATGTACGCACAGACAGAGAACGTGAGACTCAGGTGGATGTGGCAAAGCACTCACCTGCTGGGAATGATGCGGCGCAGACATGGTTGAAACTCACCGCAGCCACTGTCCTCTCACAGGAATGAATGGTGCTGTGCTGTGCTCCTGCCTTTGGCGGCCCCTGGACAAACGCTGCGACAGACACAGCACCTTTGTGTTGCACTGACTCCTGCCCTGCTGCACCCAAGGCACCGCTCTCCTTTCTCAGAAACAGGAAAGGGAAGACGGAAGGGAAGGCTGGCAAAGAAGAGTCTGACATCGTTTGCAAGATAGCGCGCGCGGTTTGCTCATCACAGTACAAAGATTTCCTTTGGATTTCATCCACAGAATCCAGCGGAGCGTGACTGCATCCCACCTCCCTGAGAAACGCTACTGGAGATGAAGAGAGGAGGAGGCAGCCGCTCATCTGCAGACCCAGCACCACGGCCTGACGTGGGGCAGGGCGAGCTCCTACTGCCGCAGCGTGATGACAGCCGGTCTGGAGGTGATCTGCAGGGCCAGCGCGTAGGTGGCAGCCAGGAATGGACGCTGCGGGAGGAGACAGGTGTTAGGGAGCAGCCAAGGCACGGAAGAGCTTCAAAAAGCATTGAAAAGCATCACAAAGCCACAGCCCGGAAGCTGGGGATTACAATGAGCAGACACCAGGGTGCTACACATTATTTGCTACTGTACAAAACGGTAGCAGAGCTCCTGCTGCAGACATCCCAAAGCCACACAAAACGGGAACAAATCCCGAGATCTGCTGCACACGCCCTAAAGCCACGTCGCTGCAAGATGAAGCGCCTCGCTCTTTCTTCTGTTCATCCCAATCCCTGTGAATGAAGACTCGGAATGCAGGCAAGGTGTCCATCGACCACGAGTGTGCCTTTATTCAGTAGAAGGCAGGAGGGCGTGAGAGAGAGGTCCAGAGCGAAGAAGGCACTCGTCTTCTCTTGTCATGGAGAGACTGGCTCAGAGCTCGTGGTGCTGCCCGGTGTCTGGGACTGGCTGCCTGCTTCTACGTCCTCCTCCAAGGGGCTCGGCTTCTCCTCAGGGATGCTGTCCTGCTCCTGCACGGAGGTGCTGCTGTCGGAGCACTCGGACTCTGCATGGGGTGGGCTGCACTGGGAAGACGCTGGGTCACGCTCCAGGCTAGTGACTGTCACCTCTGGCATGCTCTGGACAACCTCTTCAGCAGAGCCGGGAGAAAGGAGGGCACAAACGTGGATGACCTCCTTGGCCCCATCACTGTTGGCAAGTGGAAGGCTGTCATTCGAAGGGCAGCGATTCATGCTCCCTGACAGCTCTCCACTGATGGCAGCACACACTACATCACAACTCGCTCTGGATCTTCCAGGCTGAAAAGGGCTGGATTCACCTAGGAAGGAGTAGACACACAGGGGTTAGTGTCAAACTCTCACCGTCCAAGGAGGCAATGGCTTGGTGTCGTTGTTCAAGCAGGCTTCAAGCAGCATGCTGCTGCTTCCTTAACAAGTCCAGCTATTGCTGCAGGGGTGGCAGGCATCTGCGCTGCTGCTTTTCTGCACGCAGTCATGTCATACTGCCTGGTTTGGAACCCACATTTTGGCTTACCTTCAGCAGCGTGCAGAGAGGGAAGCCATTCTGCACTGTTAGCCGAGCCAAGAGTCCCGCTGTCTCCTCGTCCCCCTAGGGAGACAAAACCGAGACGGTGACAAGCTGCGTTAGGAAAGTGGTTGACATTTGGTTATGTAGTGGCGGCAGGAAGAAGCTATTAGGCTTCTAGCAACAGAACCACTGTCTTGAAGGTAACTGTTGTGCTGTTACTTTTTTTTTTCTCTTTTGTCGGTACTCCAAAGCCCGTCAAGAAAGCCTTTATCCTGCAGCAGGGTTAATATGCTTTAGTGTCTCAGAAAGACTCATTCAAGATTTGCGGTATGCTTTTCTGTGAAAATGCATCGTTGCCGTTCTTAAATTTGGAAAGAGACAGTAAAATAGGTACAGAAGGGGTTGCAAAGTGAAAGTCCTGTAGCTACAGGAAGATGCTGGATGCCTTCTTTCTGTGGGAATGTTTGTGGAAAAGCGCCCGGACGTAGTTTCAATGCGTGCCTTCTGACACAAAAGCAACATGCAGCCAGAAATGGATTCTTACTTCCCTCAGAAGTGTCCGAAGGAAACGTTCTGAGACATATTGTAGTGCTGCCCATACACTGCCTGTCAAAACCTACTTGGGGGAAAGGCATGAGAGGGGTGCGCTCCGGCAGGTGCAGATCCTGAGTTCACAAGAGACTCATTTAGGAAAGACAGGGCTTAACGGAAGATGCTAGGTCCGGGCTTGAACGCTAGAAGTGGATACAAGCGCACTGAACGCAGGAATTCTATGGTGCTGTAAAGCAGTGTCTTGAAAGCTGGATTTGCGCCCTTACCTGCCAGGACTGGGACTCCTGTTTCTGAGGGCTCCCTGCGATCGCGACGCAGTTGGCGCTTGGCCGCAGAGGATGGTTTCCCCAGGCTGAAGCACGAACACCAACAGCCAGCTGCTGAGTTCTCCATCTTCCTGGGTGGACATGTGCTGGAGTGAGAAAATAGGGAATGGTGTGAGTCGTGGTGACGGAAGAGCTGCATTCAGCTCTTGCCAGCAGTTGCTTGTTGCCAGCACTGCCTGCTTTCTGCTGAAACAGAACTTAGGGACTCGGTCTGTTTCCAACAGTTGAGGATGTTTCCATTCATAGAGCGCAGCCCTGAACTCCTGCGGTCCAAATTCCTCTAACGTCCGTAAAGCAGGATGCAGAGCAGGTGAGCAAAGGCTCCGTAGCTGTACAGTACAGCATCTAAGGGATGGCTTTGATTTAGCTGGCAGGCGGAACTGCTTTCTGAGGAACCGGGCAGCCATAGAGGACACTCAAAAGCATCTCTGACTCTTACAGTAGCACCCCATCGCCCTCATCTCTCTGCCATGCTTAATTTCTAGTGCCAGCAAGTCTGACCAACAGCTCTGCTCACAGGAGAACCGGAACAGCTAGCACAGGCAACGATAGACATCAGCGTGCCTTTATACATCTCCTGTCTGCCTGCTCAACAAGGAAGGAACGGCACCGTTGTGTGGCTCAACTAAGCCCATCGCGCAATGGGATGTTACTTGAATCCTCAGAGCCCTAAGTGAGTGGAAATTGGCTGCGACGCTGCATGCACGATTAGCGTAACTCAGTTTCAGCAAGGTTCTGCAGGAGAAAAAATGGACAAAAACCACCCACCCAAACAGTTACGCTAGGTGCTGGAAAAGAAAGCCCTCT